>NC_066531.1:14982338-15010793 GCF_024679095.1 Eriocheir sinensis | reverse complement strand
CCTGAGCTCAAGAACACAATAGTCAGTTTGTACTTACCTTCTGATGTCATTCAGGACTATTGGCTACATAATGGGCGGTAGTGGTTTGAGAGTCTGTGGCAGACAGTTCATGCGCCAAACACAGTGGAATCATATAGTGACAGGTTATGCATATGCAAGAGTCCTCAGCCCATTTACTCACATAGCTACTCTGTGAGATTCACTACAGACATTACCGTAGCTATCTGATTGGGATGGATATCAGTCGTTTTGTTTGTTCAAATAATGCTCCTTGCTGTGGAGTGTATATATAGCATTATGAATGAAGAGGTAGTTCAGCAGCTGACTCTCACATTTACATGATCTCATGGCAGATGTGCTACAGACAAAGTCGTACAGGCAAGTTATGGATCCAGTATTAAAGTAGGTAAGCAATTATGCGCCCTTATCAGAGAGCAGAGTACAGAAGACTGGCATTTGTGCATCTTCAGTGTGAGTAAATGATCCTGATATTCCATAGCAGCCATACTGCTTATGCTAATCACGTTTGTATCTTGACTAATGAAGAAGCTACCTGAAATCATAAGAAACTGAATTTAAATTTCTCCAAGTATGGTTACTTCCACAATACGGAGAAGTGATTGATTGATTGATTGATTTGGGATTTCTTCGTGTTTTCAAATATCTTTGGTCATATGGCGCCGGAGCAGCGGTTAAAACGGAAAGCAAATTAGTAAAATAATCTTAGCTTCTGGGAAAAATCTACTCCACGGACCAAAGCATGTTGAGGGTAATAAAAGTGTTCTAAATGGTCCATTGAATAACTTCAGCGTTTAAAGACTACAGAGATGGAGAACGCCCACTCTCCTGCAAATACCCCCACGACGTCATATCCGGTGAGCACCTTCTTTTCCCCAGCATTAGGGAGAGGGAGAAATTCTTTCCATTACATGACACTGGGAGAGGTTACACTGCTCACGCAGGTCCTGATCAGTACTGGGGCGCACTCGACCAGCAAGTGCCGGACAAGTCATGGGGACCAAGCAGAATACCCCAGTAAGGCTGCACACCCTCGAGACATGAGGAAGCCTTGTGTGTAGCGTGTGTGACCCGTCCTCAGGCGGGCCAGGAGACGGTTTCCGCTTTGCGACACTTTATGTGGGAGTAAGACCACGGACGTCTTGTTTCGGTCGTGACTTCCCCATCTTAGTGGTAGCAGTCATATCCTCCCATCTGGCCCCTGGCACACGCTATCATGCGGTGGCTCCGGATGTTAGGGTACAAGTCTTTGCAGGGAAGTGGGCGAAGGTGAGGTGCAGCAGCAGGGACAGGCCGGGTAGCCGCCGCCTTGGCACAGGCCGATCGGCCTGCTCGTTCCCCCTGAACCTCATACATGGGCCGGGACCCAAAGCAAAAGAAACCACCCGACTACCCTCGATTGGTTTAATAAGTAAAAGCCATTCTAAAATCGATAAAATAAGGGGATGATTAGTAATGGGCATATTTATAGCAGCCAGTGCGCTACGAGAGTCACGCTATAAACGTCAAAGGAGTTATGGGGGAGACTAAACATAATTTTGAGAGCTGGTAAGATAGCGGAAGTTTCAGCCGTAAAGACTGACGCCACTCTAGGAAGGCTAACGCCCCGGCAGACAGGTGGGAAAGACGACACTGAAGCTGCTCTAGTGTCCGACTTAGACCCATCCAGGTATGATACGGAAACAGAGCCCTCGTAGAGAAGAGAAGTGCTCTAAAAATAAGGACTGTGCTTGCGTAACAGGGGAGGGAGCTGGTTTTGGTCCGTTATATTCTACACACTTCTACGCTGAGAAGCCTGGCTAGCCCACCCTCGGGGATGCGGTGAGGGACAAACAGTGAATGGAGGAACTGCCCAGGCTGCCATAAGTGACTGCAAATCTATATCTAAAAAGGTTTAGGAAACTCGGCGAGAGCGTCATACACGCGAGAGCGAGAATCTTGGGAGGCGGTAACACAAGGCACAGAGATCTGGAAGGCGGTGAGTCCGATACCAGCATCTCAGCATTAAAGACCTCATGCGCAGGTCCAAGCGAATGCATGCCAAGCATCCACTCAACAACCTTCACTTCAGCAATCGTTACGCGACCTAAAGGCTCCTGTTGCCAAGACGGACCCCAGCATGATGCACAGAGTCCAACATACGGAGACGAGCATCCGACGCAGATGAATATATCTCGCACCCATACTCCAGTTTCGGAAGTATAAGTGATCTGTGCAACATGAGGAGAGGTCTGGCGATCCGCACCCCAAGAGGTATGGGCTAAAACTCTAAGAGGTTAATTGCCTTCAAACAAGTTGCCTTGATATACCGGAGGTGAGGGACCCAGGTCAACCTTGCATCGAATATCAGCCCAAGAAATCAGGTCTCCTCCACTATTATGAGATTCTGCGACCGTAGAAGTATAGGTCTGGGTCACGGTGGACTCCATGAATACGGCAACGAAGTGCATGGCCACAGTCTTAGTTTGGGAGAACCGAAAACCTTGCGAGTTTCAGCCCCACGTGGATATCCTGTTAAGTGCCAGCTGCCTTAATTTTTCGTTCTATCAGTGACATCCTGGATCCAGAGAGCTGAGATGGACAGGTCATCGACATACAAAACTCCCTCGGACCCTTCTGGTAGTACACTAATAACGCTGTTGATGGCCACGGCGAAGAGAGTAACACTGAGAATACTCACCTCATGGCACCATCTTCTAAAAGAAGAGCATCAGAGTGCATGTCTCCAACCCTCACCTCAAGAAACGATTCGATAAAAACTGTTTGATAAAATCGGGGCCGTACGAAGACCAAACTCATGGAGGAAAGTAAGATGCCATGACGCCAGTGCAGTGTCATACGCTTTTCCAAATCAAAAGAACACTGTAACTTGGTGTTGGTTGGGTGGGCAAGAAAGGCCTCACATTATAGAATGACTCCAAAGATAGAAGGGCGTCTGAGGAGTGGATCGCATTTTGCGAAAACCATATTGTACCTTGTGATAAATATTCCCTTTCTCTAAAGTACCACATGAGCCGCCCATTACCATCTTCTCCATAACCTTGCAAAGGCATGAAGTGAGTGATATGGGACGGTGAATTTGTTGCCTGCCGGTGGTCCTTTCCAGGCTTAGGGGATTGCCCAATAATAACGGCAACGCTCCAGGAAG
Organism: Eriocheir sinensis; assembly: GCF_024679095.1. Lineage (NCBI taxonomy): Eukaryota > Metazoa > Arthropoda > Malacostraca > Decapoda > Varunidae > Eriocheir > Eriocheir sinensis. The sequence goes on along the minus strand of NC_066531.1, from coordinate 15,007,627 downwards.
ACGGATAATCACCGGTATACCAAATTCTATTAAAAAGAGACAATAAAACATAAGTGATTCGTCAGGAATATGACGTAAAAGGAGTATGGGATGTCATCAGGACCTGGTGACGAGTCATGGCACTGGTTTAGAGCTGAACGGAGTTCAAGACTAGAAAAAGGGGCATTATACGACTCGCCGTTATTAAGCAAAACTGAGGCCAGCAGACTCCAAGCGCCGACGATGGCGTCCGAAGGAGATGTAGTGTCTTTCTAGATACATTTGTAAAATGTTGGGCAAGGACTTGAGCAACTGCAATAGGTTCTCACGTTCCTGCCTGCTTCTGACAGGACAGGAGGGAAGGGACGGTATATTTCCCAGAGATTTTCCTCCTCGTTTCCATACCTGCGCTAGGGACGTCTCCTTGTTAAGGGTGGATACGTATGCCTTCCACGAAGCACGACGGGCCTCTTTAAGGACCCGTCGGGCATGGGCACCGCCCGTTTGAAGGCTTCTAAGTAATGTGGATCTCCACGATGTCGGCAGAGGCGTGAGAAAGCGGCTCGTTTTGCCTTCAGAAGCGGCGCACTCAGGGGTCCACCAAGGCATGGGACGTCTGGAAAGTGACCAGACGTCTTTGGAACTGCTAATATGGCTGCCGAGTGTAGTAAGGTAGTAAAATATGCCACCCTTCGCCAGTGCTGCTGAAGTCATCTAAAGACCGTGCAGTGGAACTTGGCTGTTTGAAGGTTGCCAGTCTGCTTTATCTATACGCCAGCGTGGGAGGCGAGTGGTTCGCCCTTGGCTGACGATAAAACAATAGGGAAGTGGTCACTTCCATGCAAGTTCAGTAAAACCTTCCAGTTGAAATCTAAAATAATAAAGAACACAAAGACACATCGATAGCCGTAAAATACCCGTTTGGCTATGGAAGTGCGTCATATCTCCAGAATTAAGAACTCCCAGTTCCTCATCTTCTACCACAGATGCCAGCATCACGCCTCGAGGTTAGTGGTGCAGTCTCCCCACAGTGGATGGCGGCCATTCACATCGCCTAGTAAGAGGAAAGGGGCAGGAAGATCAGCGATCAAGTTATCAAGATCCTCCTCTCTACATGAGCGCTTGGAGGAAGGTATAAGCTGCAAACTGTGTACTGTTGTGAGAAAGAGCTGCATGCTGACCGCCTGGAAGGGAGCTGACAACCTTACGCGTGAGAAAGGGATATCACGGCGGACCAGTATGGCACTGCCGCCACGATTCCCTTGGTCTTGTAGAGGATAAGAATATAAAATATGGTAACCAGGAGGCCCAAAAGGAGTACTTTCTCCTACCATGGTCTCCTGAATGCAAATGCATACTGGGGAATAACGGGCTATAAGACTGAGCAACTCTTCCCAATTGGCACGCAGACCAGGCAGTTCCACTGCACGATATTGAAGATGATTACTTAGTGAGGTGCTTTGGGGCTCTTCCGGAAGGAATCGCCCTGCACCTACTGGGTTCCTTTTAAAGGGCCATCACCCTTCATTAAAGGACCCTTGGTCCGAGCTGTAGCTGGTTGCGATACCATATGTACCGCAGACCGATTGGCAGGCTGGAGGCATTCAACTACCCTCCTGCCCGCGACTGCTGCCGGCGTCTTCCCTCTCCCGCCTCTCCCAACCGTCCGCCACTCTGAGGTAGCAGCAGAGGAGGAGGAAGCAGAGAGGTCCCCGGAGAAGACTCTCCGGAGGTTGAGGCCACAGGCGCCGGCGGCGACGCACTCGCAAGCCTGAGCACCAGCAGAATCCGGCCCACAGACAGCCGGAGCAGCTGGCGCAGGGGCGGCGGCAGCAGCCGACGCCCGGGGTACCTCCGGCGATCCCACAACTGGCGCCGGAGTTTGCAGCTTGGTAGGGGGAGTCTCATCGAGAGACTCTTCACTGCGTGAACGTTTCTGTTGTTGTGGCTCTGTTCGGGCGGGACACGATTTGGTGTGATTTCAGGTAAAGGCGTCGACACAGAAACGACAGGGGCTGCAGGGCTGACGACATATCCTGGGAGGTTTTGAGACGGCGTTGAGCGTGTGACTGGAGAACTGAGGCATAGGTTCTGCCAGGACTAGACAGCCTGGTAAGGGCAGTCGCTTTGCCTCTACAAAGACAATTTATCTTTATTTCGAGATGGTAGCACCTCTCTCAAATCTAAGGCGATCACACTCTTTCGATGAAGCTGGATAGGGCTCGGCACAGTGGTAGCACCGAACAGGGCCCAGGCACTCCTCACCATAGTCATCCCTACCGCAGGTGACGCATACTAGGGAGACCATTCTGCAGGCGGCAGCATGTCCGAGTCACATGTCCATATAACTGGCAATGGAAACAACGTCTGGGGTTTTGGGACATATGGTTTCACGTGGAGGTTTAACCATGCCAATTTTACAGTTCTAGGGAGCTCTAGCCGATTAAAAGTTATGAATAGTGTGGGTGTGGGTGTCAGTGCTCCTTCTTCATTCTTGTGGACACGCCTCACCGCAACAACGTCATACTCCTCGAGTTCCTTAACCAGGCGCTCCTCCGAGTAACGAAGGAGGTCTCTTGAAAATACCACGCCGCGCGATTGGTTCATGGTAGCATGGGGGCACATGATACTGCAGCCCGGGAACTGAGGTGAGGGCACAGGTCTTTCCTCTCTTCAGGAGAAGAGACTTCCACAAGAAGGCTGCCATCTCCCTGCGGAAGCATCTTCGGCTCTCTGCCGCAAGTCTTGACAAGTTCACGGAGGACTTCGAAAATGTCGAGATCATTAACAGATCGACCATCTAGGGACTTTACGGTGATGTATTTGTCATAGGATACAGATTCAAATAGACCGGGCAGGACCTCAACTTGATAACTCTGCAAGACTGGCACATTCTTTGGTCCCTGCTTCCGGCTCTTGGTCCGGGAGCCACCGGGTCTGGGGATTAAGAAAGAAGAGGCAGATGCCCCTTTAGTGCCACTCGGAGCCTGAAACGGCTCCAGGGTGGCGATGAGGGAAGGCCGAGAAGAGGTTTCCGGGGACGGTCGGAGGTCAGGTAGGGATGTAGGCCGAGGTAAATTCGGGGATTTGGATGCCATAAAAGGTGACAATTATTTCACTTCCCCACCCCCCCACCCACCACGGAGCCCAACATGGGGAGGCTAATGCTGGAGCAACAGCTCACAGCAGCCTCAGGGGTAGTGGGGGAAGTATACGTGGCAGCTGCCTGGTGTGAGGCGACAGCCGCGGGACCATGCAGTGCCCGCAGACAGCAGCCACTTGACCTAGCCAACGCATGACCAGCCGATTGATAGAGCGGGGCCACACAAGACCACCCGTCTTACCCCAACCCTCCGCCAAAGGGCGTGTTGTCCACCGAAGGGAACTACACCCTGCCCGCGGTGGACTCAACTCCCCAGACGAGAGGGCGCGGGAGTGTACGGGACGCCACGCACGGCAAAGCACGTGGGAGGCTCAGCCATGCCCTTGATGGTAGTCGGCAGGCACATACGTCACCACTGGTAAGCCTCCATTACCAGTAGTGACGGGGAGTGTTTAGTCCACTCTGGCCAGCAAACAGCAAGCCCTACAGAGGTGGACGGACCACCTAAGTAGGTGGTGCTGCCGACCAGGCTTCAAGCCCCGCTACCACGGCAGGAACTCCCCTCAGCGGGGACGGATAAGTGATACATTTTGGAATGGAATTTTACAGACCAAATAATTGAGCAAGAACTCATGAGATTATGAAGACATCTGGTGAACTGGCTCGTGGTAGGGAATAAATGATAGCACTGTGACCAAATGGGTCTTTGTAACTCCAAAATGTGTTCCTATCTGCAATGCACTGGAAAACTTATGTGGTGTTCATAACAGCACATCAGACCAGCATGCTGATTTACGTCCATCAGAACAGCACGTGACAGTCAGGATTGTGAAAGTTTCATTAATTGGCTTTCTACACATTCCCCGTTCTCATATCAAGGGTATGAATCTCTTGTCTGTATTTCTACTGGTGAAGTTGCTAATACTGCAGCAAATGCTGATGAATCATACACAGTGGGGAAAGCTGGAGCAGAAGCAATGACAGGACACAATATGCTGATCAGAAAATGAAGCGAAAAGACAGGGTTTTGTCAATCAGCAGCGCTAGGTCTCAAGTTTATATAAGAGGACAGAGTGTGGAAGTCAACGCAGCCGTTCTTTTCATGCGTGTGACATGTATTATGAAGCATCATAATGAAATGCGGGATTTCCTTTGTTATGGATTTGGGACCCACCCTCCCTCCCTTTTTCATCATGGGATGATGCGCAAAAACATCAAAAGTGTCCTTGCCATTATGCTGAAGTCAAAGGTGAATGGCCAGTTACAGATTCCCGAGATCTTACAATTCATTATTGATGGTGGCCACCTCTTACACAGTGTAACTTGGTCATGTGACGCTACATATGGAAAGGTGTGTGACACCTATGTGACACATGTTCTTAATTATTATGGAAGGGGCTCAGCAATCATATTTGATGGATAAGACTGCACCATATCAACAAAAGCACTAGAACAACACAGGAGAGCAGTCCAGAATGCATCTGCAGGTATTATATTTGAGGTGGACATGGTGCCTACCACCTCCCAAACGTCATTCCTGGCAAACAGTAAGAACAAGCAGCGGTTGATTGGTATACTCATGAAAAAAATTAAGTCTAATGGTGTGAACTGTTAGCAGAGCACTGCAGATGCAGATCATCTCGTTGTAGCCACATCACTGACTGCAGCGGCTGGTGACCATGAACGACCAGTTGTAGTTGTTGGGAAGGATACTGATTTGCTGGTGATGCTCACTGCCCAGGCAACTAGAGATATGAACATTTTCATGATGTTTGAACGTGATCCATCAGTTTACAGCATACATGCTATTCAACAGGCCATCAGTCCCAACCTTAAAACCAATCTCTTGTTCCTACATGGTATAACAGGCTGTGATACTGTTTCAGCCTTATACGATGTAGGTAAGATGAAGGCAGTGTCCATTATTGAAGGCAGGAACGAATGGGGAATGTTGGATGTGTTTCATCAGCCTTCATCAAGTCATGAAGAGGTGGCAAGAGTTGGAGAACAATTTTTGCTAAAACTGTATGGGGCAGTTCAGTCCACCTCTCTGGATATGCTTCGGTATGTACTGTACATGAGGCAGGTTGGTAGAAAATCTGTGTACTCAAGTGGAGTCAACTTAGAGAGCCTGCCACCAACATCAGCTGCCACCAAATATCATTCATATCGGGCCCTACTTAGCAGTGCAGCAGTGGTCGGAAATGAGCTGGCACCTACTGAATGGGGATGTAAAGTACAAGATGGAAGGTTGCTTCCAGTTGCAACAGACCAACCTGTGGCACCTGATCGGGTGTTGCGAATGATCTCATGTGGGTGCATAATAGGATGTGGAAAAAATGCAGTTGTTACAGAGCTGGGCTATTTTACACTGAGATGTGTTCCTCGTGTATTGGGAGGACATGTAACAACAGCCAATCCATAGATTCAGATGAGGGTTGAAACTAGAATTGTGTTGTAAATATTATGACATAAATGTACTCACATTTGGTACCTGCCAGACTGGATCAATGGTTTCTTTGTTGTATTATTTGCTTCTTGATATATATGCTGTATGGATATGCCTTTCTATGTATTGTATGTTTCACAGTTTGTAGCGGTTAGCATCCTACTGAAATTGGATTTCGTTAATTTAATCTTGTGCAATTTTTGTGAACGAGATTACTTATGGTAGTTCTGCAATTTGGCAGAATAATTTCTTGAGACAGCACATGGTTATTTTGAAAGTAATGCTTGGATTGAATTTCGAACGGTATATTTACACTCCTTGCCCACAAAAACATGGGGTTAGACCCCAAAATAATCTCTCTCTGATGAATAGTAACAAAGTTATTACATTTTTAGTGTCTTTCTGGTGTCTGGTCGACTCATCAGCGGTCATCTTGGATTGTGAATTTTCCACAGCCTGGATTTTAGGGGACTTTGTACCATGTTACTAGATAGATTTTCTGAAAAAAATCAGCTTTCTACATTTTTTTCCCGGTTCAACACTAATGCTCCTGGGCTATTAGAAATTTAGGCTATTTTGCAATTAGGAATACTAAGCTATTATTTTGCATTTAGGAATCAAGGCTATTATTTTCCATTTAGGAATACTAAATTATTATTTTCCATTTAGGAAAACTAGGCTATTTTTTTGCATTTAAGAATACTAAGCGATTATTTTGCATTTATAAAACTAGGTTATTATGTTGCATTTACGAATACTAAGTTATTATTTTGCATTTAAGAACACTAGGCTTATTTCGCAGTAACTTTTTTCTTAAGCGAAGTAATTCTCTCTCTCTCTCTCTCTCTCTCTCTCTCTCTCTCTCTCTCTCTCTCAAGCAACAGTGGCTTTAAAAAGCAGAGACTGAGTGGGCAGAAGGGATGTTAGTGTCGTGTTTTAGCGGTGCTTAAATGTTTTATATATGTTATTGATACTAAAACGAACTAAAATGAAAATGTGACTTCATGGGTCCATGCGCATTACCAGTGGGGGCCTACATGCAAAATTTGGTTAGGCTAGGTAAAAATAATAAAGTCAGGACGCCTTAATTTTGTTTTGAGAGTTTGCCCGCCTAATATTTAGGCGGTTCCGCCGACATCCGTCAAGGATACAGAGTCTATGTCATGACCCAATATGAGTTAGTGTAATTTTCAGTTCATAAAATTACCTACCACTCCCGTGTTTGCCAGCATTGCTATTGTGCATCTTATATTTGCAACCAGCTCTGCCACAAGGTTGCAATCATTTTTGTCATTCAGCTTTATGCTCGTGCTGACAGTACTTAACCTGTTTGAGTTTGGTCTTCGTGGCCGTCTCCCTGTTTTTATTCAGGAGTTTTTATCTCATCGTCTTTTACGGGTTAGAGTGGGGAGTACTCTTTCCGAGGTTTGTCCACTTGAGGATGGTGTACCACAGGGAAGTATTCTCAGTGTTGCGCTATTGCTGTGGCTATTAATGGAGTCGTTGGTGTCCTGCCTGATGGAGTTCATAGCTCCTTATATGTGAACGATTTATCCACTTCGTTTTCTGCGGCAAGGATGTCGTTGATTGAATGAAAACTGCAATTGACTATTAATAGAGTCTCCAATTGGGTAAATACGCGCGGCTTTCGATTTTCGTCCTCAAAGACAGTAGCTATGCATTTCTATCGTCTTCGAGGCGTTCATCCGGACCCTGACTTATATCTTGGTAATAGGCGACTGTCCTGTGTAGAGACGACTCGTTACCTCGGTCTTTTATTTGATAGCCGCCTAACCTGGGTGCCTCATTTACGTTACGTTAAGGCGGCTTGTCAGAAAGCCCCGTCCCTCCTTCGTGTTTTAGCTCATACCTCTTGGGGTGCAGACAGGGATGCGCTACTCCTCCACAGAACACTCATCCTTTACAAGTTGGAATATGGCTGCGAGGTATACTCCTCCGCCAAGGAGGCTCGCCTACGCGTGTTGGACTCAGTGCATCACGCCGGGGTCCGCTTGGCTACTGGTGCATTCGGTCTTCACCGATACCTAGCCTCCTCGTGGATGCTGGCGTCCTGCCTCTGGATTTGAGACGCCAGTCCTCTCTATTCCGTTGCTGGTTCCGCGTCCAACGCCTTCCAGAATCAGTTCCTTTTGTGTCAATTTTGCCAGGATTCCCGTTCGCCTGCATATGATGGGCGACCTAGTCTCCCTAAACCTTTTGGGTTTCGGGTAGCGTCTGCCATGACACCGTTGTCTTTCCTCCCATTCCTATCTGCCCTTATCAGTACCTAGGGTTGGATACTGGCAGTTGCCAGTGTATCCTTGTGTTCTCCCACTATAGATAGTAAGAGGATTTACCGCCATATGCGTCCCGAGCCTTATTTTTGAGCATTTCACTAAACACTCGGACTCCATCCCTGTCTTTACTGATGGCTCTAAATTGGATGCTGGAGTTGGCTTTGGTGTTGTGTTCCCCTCCTTCTGTCGGGGAGGTAGTCTTTCTTCTGTTGCTTCTGTATTTACTGCAGAGCTGTCTGCAATAGTCCTCTCTTTACAGATTATTTTTACCCTTCCTGTGGACTCTTTTATGATCTTTAGTGATTCTCGTAGCGCTCTTTCTGCGCTGGGCTCCTTTACTCCCTCTGTTAATCCCCTAGCTTTATCTGCTGTCGAGTGGCTGTATTTGCTCAGCAACAGGGTATATCGCGTTGGGTTTTGTTGGGTTCCAGGACACGTTGGCGTACACGGGAACGAACGAGCTGATGGACTTTTAAGGGAGGCAGCAGCTAGAGCTGCCCCTCCTAGTGCTGTCCCATGTACATATATGTTTCCAGAGATTCGCAAGGCAATTCTTGCCAGTTGGCAGGAGAGGTGGAATGCTCGGGGTGCGACTTCCAAAATGGGAGAGATTACCAGGACTGTGTCTCGTCCTTGGTCATACGAAAGTGTCCGTGACCGTCGCTCGCAGACAGCCTTGACTCGTCTTCGGACGGGTCATACGCGTCTAACACATGGTTACCTCATGTCCCGGGGAGTGCAGCCTTATTGTGATGACTGCTTGGTTCCCCTGACCGTGAGGCACTTGCAGGTCGAGTGCCCCAGTTTGGGGGACCTGAAAGTGCGATACCTGTCGCAGTGTCGGGGATAAGAAGGATCATTCCTTCTCTGGCTGTTGCTGGGAGGTAGATGACTTTCCCCGGTTCATGAGTTACTTCTCTGTATGGAGTTGGCTGGCCTTCTCCATGAGTTATGACCGTTTTCTGTGTGATTTGTTTCGTCTCGTTTTGTTTGGCTTTGCTCTTAGTTTACTTTTTTAGGTTCCTTTTTTAGCCCTTTTAGTTTATATATATATATATATATATATATATATATATATATATATATATATATATATATATATATATATATATATATATATATATATATATATATATATATATATATATATATATATATATATATATTTTTTTTAGTTTTAACACATTGAATGCGGCGCCATATGACCCTGGCTGTTGCGGCGCCTAATTTAAATCAATCAATCAATCAATCAATCGTGCTGACAGCTCATCTAATATTACTAACGACATACGTCATGGGCACTGCATTGCTGCAGTGTTATTCTCATTGATCTACAAAGGTATGTGAAATTTTCCAAGATATCAATGTTCTTTACACATTCATAAACACACAGAACTTTTTCATCAGTGAGCTTCAAACATTTGTATCTTAGTAGTGGCAAAGGTGACCTGCATTTCCAAAGGCTTTGCCTTCTCGTGTAGAGCCTGTAGACCCATTACCAGAGCCTCCAGCAACTTGATGAAGGTTACTGCATCATCGGCAAAGCCAGATCAGTGACCTTGGCATTGCCAACAGATGCTCCACAATGACTTTGCTCCACAACTCTGCCTAATACTCAGTCCAGATAAGTGTTGACAGCAACAGGGGAAAGAGACACCCCAGGGTCGCTTGTGTTTCAGGAAAGAAAAGTTGGATACGCCTTCCCCAGCACATTTCACAGCACACTCTGACTCAGAGTAAAGACCAGTTAATAGAGTAATGATCCTTGAAGGAATTCCACAACGTTGCCGGAGAGTGTTTCGCGGTGCACTGAATCAAATGCCTTCTTGAGATCGACTTAGGCTGCAAGCGTCCCTTGTCGAACCTCACGTTGACAGTCCACCAGTTCACGACGGTCAGTTATTGACTTACAAGGCGTAAACCCAGACTGCTCAAGCCTCGTCAACTTCACCAATGCTTGACACTGACCAGTGAAATACCACTGTAGTTGTTACAATCAGGAGGTACTGTTGTACCAGATTACAATATTGTAGTTCAAGACCTCATGCAACTCGCGGATCATGCATGGGCTCACCTCCAGATTTGATGAGTTCCATACTGATGTTACAAACACCAGTTACCTTTCCAGACCCAAATCTTGCCACAGCCCCTCTGATTTTCTTCAGAGAGGCTTTTGCCAATGGGTGGATCAACAGTTACTACTACTACTGTTGTTACTATTTTTTTTGTTTTTACGTTGTTGCCTATTGCGCCGGTAGGCAACTTCCAGTGGGGCCTGATGGTCGTAGCCCGTTCTGGCACAGGCGAGTGTTTATAATGGCGCCATCTTGCGTTGGTTAGGGGCTGCTCAATTTGAGCATCTGCCGTGAACAACTGCTCAAAGTACTCACTCCAAAGCGCTCTCTACTCATCCATGTCACAAAGGAACACAACGTAAGAACAAACAACAGTAGACCTGCTGGTCCTTACGAGGTTGTTTGTGACAAGCTACGCTAAATATCTAACCAAAGGTGGAAGATGAAGGACAGCAAAGGCGATGGCATTTTTGTCATTGACGAAGCAACCAGTTCTCTTCGGATATCGCTTGCTTGAGAGAGACCGAGAGCAGAGGTTCTTCAGGGCTCAGTAGGCAGGTCAGAGGTCATTTGCACTGAAATGGCCTCGACGTTCTCAACAAGACTGCTGCCATACCTCTCCTTGTCTCTTCTCAGATTTACAGAGATTTACATAAATACCCATACCACATACCCTATCGTCCAGACGATAGTCTGTTTCATTCATCTGTTAATCAACAGGCAGGATTTTCCATGGACGTGGTACCTGCGCATTTCTAGTTCGGGAATGCGTGAAAATCAACTGTTGTGATAGATATTCAAGCTATTTTTCAATAACATATTTGAATGTTTATGTATACAAAAACACCAGTCATATGCATCGATAAATATAGTGTAACATACAAACCCCATACATTCCCCAGGAGGACTCCCCTTCTGGATGCCGACTTAAGAGGTGTCCTGATAACTCCTCGAACCTCCTTTTCAGTTTCTGCAAGATTCGTGGTCTTAGTTCTAACTTCCATTCTGTGGAACACAATCTCTCATCCTCTAAACCTCACCTTCTCTTCCTCACCGAAACACAGGTTTCTGAGGCTACTGACACCAATCTCTACTCTGTTCCCTCCTACTATCTCTATCCTAAATTTCAATGCAAAGCTGGATGTTGCGCCTACGTGCGTATCGACATTACTTGCTCTCGTGACCTTGACTCTTCTGAATTTTCCACCATCTGGCTAAGGCTTCATTGTCATTCTATTACTAAATACATATGTGCTGTTTATCTCTCACCTAACTCTACTAACTTTGTAAAATTCTTTGACTACTTGAACTCTAAAGTGGAGCACATTTTGGCTCACTGTCCCATCGCTGAAATATCCAGTTTGGAAGATTTCAATGTTCACCACCAGCCTTGGCTTTCATCCTCTTTCACTGAGCAGCCTGGTGAACAAGCCTACAATTTTGCTATCCTCAACAATCTAGAGCAGCTGGTTCAGCACCCTACATGTATTGCCGACCATCTTGGAGACAGGGCCAACATTCTAGACCTCTTCCTTACCTCTAATCCTTCTGCTTATTCTGTCAAACTGTTTTCTCTGTTGGGCTCCTCCGATCACAACCTTATTTATGTATCCTGTCCTATCGCTCCTGTACATCCTTTGGACCCACCGAAGAGACGATGCTTCTGGCATTTTGCTTCAGCTCGGTGGGACGACCAGAAGATGTACATTTCCATTCCGTGGAATGATTACTGTTTCCAGGAGTGTGTGCCCAGCGCATCACAGAGGTGATTGTTTCTGGAATGGAGGCCTACATTCACGTACTTTCTCTACTCTTCATGCTAAAAACCCTTGGTTTAATCACGATTGTTATCGTGCTATTAAAGATAGAGAGGCAGCTCACAAAAGGTACCAGAGCCTTCGTACTCCTGCTAACCATGATCTTTACATCTCTGTCCGGAATCGTGCCAAATCTATTCTTCGACTTACCAAAACCTCTTTCATCAATAGAAAATGTCAAAACCTTGCTTTTTCCAATTCTTTCCGTGACTTCTCCTCCAATTTCACTTCTTCCTCTTTCCTCCTTTCCTTAACCCTGACGGCAGCACTACCGTCTAATTTATCTCTGAGGCTGAACTCTTCGCTCAAACTTTCTGTAATAGGCACAGCCTGTGCCTAAGAAGGGTGACCGTTCCAATCCCTCAAACTACCGCTATACAGCATTACTTCCCTGTCTATCTAAAGCTTTTGAATCAGTCCTTAACCGGAAGATTCAAAAACACCTTTCTACTTCTAACCTTCTATATGATCGCCAGTATGGGTTCCGCAAGGGGCGTTCTACTGGCGATCTTCTTGCTCTCTTAACTGATTTTTGGTCATCCTCTCTTAGCCGTTTCGGTGAAACTTTCTCTGTTGCGCTAGACATATCGAAAACCTTCGATAGAGTCTGGCACAAGTCTTTGCTTTCTAAACTGCCCTCTTTTGGATTCTATTCCCCTCTCTGTTCCTTTATCTCCAGTTTCCTTTTCGGCCGTTCTATCTCTGCTGTGGTAGATGGTCACTGTTCTTCCCCTAAACTTATCAACAGTGGTGTTCCACAGGCCTCTGTCCTATCACCCACTCTCTTCCTGTTATTCATCAATGATCTTCTTTCCATAACCAACTGTACAGTCCACTCATACGCCGACGACTCCACTCTTCATTATTCAACTTCTTTCAATAGAAGGCCATACCAACAGGAAGTACATGACTCCAGACTGAAGGCTGCAGAACGCTTAACCTCAGACCTTGCTATCATTTCCGATTGGGGTAGAAGGAACCTTGTGTTTTTCAGTGCCTCAGAAAAACAATTTCTCCACCTATCTACTCGACACAATCTTCCAAATTCTTCAATAACACTCAGCTGTCACCTTCTTCAACACTAAATATCCTCGGTCTATCCTTAGCTCAAAATCTCAACTGGAAACTTCACATCTCATCTCTCACTAAAGCAGTTTTCTATTGGTTGGGCTTTCTGTATCGTCTCCGCCAGTTTTTCTTCCTTCTGTACATGGGCCTTGTCCGCCCTCGTATGGAGTATGCATCTCACTTATGGGGGGGGCTCCACTCACACAGCTCTTCTGGACAGAGTGGAGTCTAAGGCTCTTCGTCTCGTCAGCTCTCCTCCTCCTACTGATAGTCTTCTTCCTCTTAAATTCCGTCGCGATGCTGCCTCCTTTTCTATCTTCTATCGATATTTTCACGCTGACTGCTCTTCCGAACTTGATAACTGCATGCCTCCCCACCTCCCGCTGCACACGACTTTCTACTCATGCTCATCCCAATACTGTCCAAATCCCTTTTGCAAGAGTTAACCAGCATCTTCACTCTTTCATCCCTCACGCTGGTAAACTCCAGAACACTCTTCCTTCATCTGTATTTCCTTCTGGCTACGACTTGAACTCTTTCAAGAGGAGGGTATCAGGGCACATCTCCTCCCGAAATTGACCTCTCTTTTTGGCCACTCCCCTGTACTCTATTCAGGAGCAGTAAATAGTGGGATTTTTTTCTTTAATATTTTTTGTATATGCCCTTGAACTGTTTCCTTTGCTGTAAAAAAAAAAAAAAAAAAAAAAAGGATGACAAGCTTGTATCAAACAACATAGTCACATCATTCTCGAACGATCTATATGTTATTTCAAGTTCATATAATTATCTCATTTCAGGTAGATTAGAAGACAGCTGGCTCTGGAAGTGGAAATAAAGGATAATTTAATAATGCCCCTGCATGTAAATAACGATTGATATTCAAAGTAACATGAAACTTCCGCAGTTGCGCTAGACATATCCAAAGCCTTCGATAGAGTCTGGCATAAATCTTTGCTTTCTAAACTGCCCTCTTACGGTTTCTATCCTTGTCTCTGTTCCTTTATATCCTGTTTCCTTTCTGGCCGTTCTATCTCCGCTGTGGTAGACGGTCACTGTTCTTCCCCTATACTTATCAACAGTAGTGTTCCACAGGGCTCTGTCCTATCACCCACTCTCCTTCTGTTATTTAGCATTGATCTTCTTTCTTTAACAAATAGTCATATCCATTCATACGCTGATGACTCCACTCTGCACTATTCAACTTCTTTCAACAGAAGACTTTCTCAACAGGAATTACAAGACTCCAGACTGGAAGCTGCAGAACGTTTAACCTCAGACCTTGGTATCATTTCCGATTGGGGTAAAAAAAACCTTGTGTCCTTCAATGCCTCAAAAAAAATATCCACTTATCTACTCGACACAATCTTCAAAATACCTATGCCCTATTCTTTAATAACACTTAGCTGTCACCTTCTTCAACACTAAGTATCATTGGTCTATCCTTAGCTCAAAATCTCAACTGGAAACTTCACATCTCATCTCTCACTAAATTAGTTTTCTCGAGGTTGGGCTTTCTGTATCGTCTCCGTCAATTCTTCTCCCCCGCACATATGCTTTCCATTTATAGGGACCCTGTCCGCCCTGGTGTGGAGTTTGCATTTTACGTGTGGGGGGTCTCCACTCAAGCAGCTCTCCTGTAAAGAGTGGAGTCTAAGGCTCTTCGTCTCATGAGCTCTCCTCCTCTTACTGATAGTCTTCTACCTCTTAAATTCCGCCGCCATGTTGCCTCTCTTTATATCTTTTATCGATATTTTCATGTTGACTGCTCCTCTGAACTTGCTAACTGCTTGACTTCCCCCCCCCTCCCGTGGCCCCGCTGCACTCGACTGTCCACTCTTGCTCATCCCTATACTGACCAAACCCCTTATGCAAGAGTTAACCAACATCTTCACTTTTTATCCCTGACACTGGTAAACTCTGGAACAGCCTTCCTTCTGCTTTATTTCCTCCTGCCAATGACTTGACCTCTTTCAAGAAGAGTGTATCAGAACACCTTTCCACCCGAAATTGATCTCCTTTTTGGCTACTCTATACTATTTTATTTTGTGGGAGCGGCAAGTAGCGGGCTTTTTTTCTACACTCTTTTTGTTGATCTTGCGCCGACTTTTTTGGTTGTAAAAAGATATTGTTGAATGTGATTAGAAGTGGAAAGGTGCTTTTGAATCTTCCGGTTAAGGATTGATTCAAAAGCTTTAGATAGACATGAAAGTAAAGCTATTGGGCGGTAGTTTGAGGGATTGGAGCGGTCACCCTTCTTAGGCACAGGCTGTACAAAGGCATACTTCCAGCAGGAGGAAAGATAGATGTTGATAGGCAGAGACGAAAGAGTTTGACCAGGCAGGGTGTCAGCACAGAAGCACAGTTTTTAAGGACAATAGGAGGCACTCCATCAGGTCCATAAGCCTTCTGAGAGTTGAGGCCATAGAGGGCATAGAAAACATCATTAGGAAGAATCTTAAAAACAGGCATAAAGGAATCAGAGGGGGAATGAGTAGGAGGAATATGCCCAGAATCGTCCGAGGTGGAGTTCTTACAGAAAGTTTGAGCGAAGAGTTCAGCCTTAGAGACAGATGAGACGGCAGTGCTGTCGTCAGGGTTAAGGAGAGGAGGGAAAGAGGAAGAAGTGAAATTGGAAGAGATATATTTGGCTAGATGCCAGAAGTCACGGGAAGAATTAGAAGAAGCAAGGTGTTGACATTTTCTATTTATAAAAAAAAATGTTGGTAAGTCGGAGAATAGATTTGGCACGATTCCGGGCTGAAATGTATAGATCAAAGTTAGTGGGAGTTCGAAGGCTCTGGAATCTTTTGTGAGCTGCCTCTCTATCTTTAATAGCACGAGAACAAGCGTGATTAAACCAAGGCTTTTTAGCATGAGAAGTAGAGAAAGTACGTGGAATGTATGCCTCCATTCCAGAGACAATCACCTCTGTGATGCGCAGAGCACACACAGAGGGGTCTCTCTCCTGGAAGCAGTAATCATTCCACGGGAAATCGGAAAAGTACATCCTCAGGTCGTCCCACCGAGCTGAAGCAAAATGCCAGAAGCATCGCCTCCTCGGTGGGTCCAGAGGATGTACAGGAGCGATAGGACAGGATACAGAAATAAGGTTATGATCGGAGAAGCCCAATGGAGAGAAGAGTTTGACAGAGTAAGCAGAAGGACTAGAGGTAAGGAAGAGGTCTAGAATGTTGGGCCTGTCTCCAAGACGGTCGGGAATACGAGTAGGGTGCTGAGCCAACTGCTCTAGGTCGTTGAGGAGAGCAAAGTTGTAGGCTTGTTCACCAGGCTGGTCAGTGAAAGAGGATGAAAGCCAAAGCTGGTGGTGAACATTGAAATCTCCCAAGATGGAGTTTTCAGCGAAAGGAGAGTGGGTCATGATGCGCTCCACTTTAGAGTTCAAATAGTCGAAGAGTTTTACATAGTTAGTAGAGTTAGGTGAGAGATAAACAGCACAGATGTATTTAGTAATAGAATGACAATGAAGTCTTAGCCAGATGGTGGAAAATTCAGAAGTCAAGGTCGTGGGCACGAGAGCAAGTGATGTCGTTGCGTACGTAGGCGCAACATCCAGCTTTGGCTTGAAATTTAGGATAGAGATAGTAGGAGGGAACATAGTAGAGGTTGCTGTCAGTAGCCTCAGGAACCTGTGTTTCGGTGAGCGACTGCAACGCTACCACATAGCATCATAACCCTAGTGGTCGTTAAAAAAGGGATGTAGCTTTAATTATTTATATTTATTATTTTCTCTCTTACCACGCTACACTATTGAGCCACAGATCATTTATTTTTGTAATGGAATAATATGGTGTTCCACAGAATGAAAATTAGAACGGAGACCGCGAATGTTGCAGAAATTGATAAGGAGGAGGTTCAAAGAGTTATCAGGACACCTCTCAAATCGGCAGTCAGAAGCGGAGTCCTCCCTGGGGGAATTTATGGTCCCCCCCCGAGGCGGGGACTTCGAGGCAGTTATTATTTTCGCCATGTTGAATTTTGAATTTTGGGAAAACTTGTGTGTGTTTTGTGAATGTAGTGTGGTGTAGAAAGAGAGAGGAACTGTCTTTAGAGAGCATGCTGAACTGCTCTCTGGTGTTGATGAGACAAAAGGGAAACGGTTAGTGAGGACATGGGAAGGGTCTTTGAAGGGGTTCAGCACCCTCCTCGTTTCCCATATATCCTCACCGGGAGTAGCTCACGCCCGTTCGGTAGGTGTCTTCCTACCTACTCCTCTTTTTTAAAGGTTTTAAAAAGGTGAAAGCCTTATCAGGAGAATCCCGGGACACAGGCCCATTGAAAGCAAATAGGCCTTCATAATCGACCACAATGATGAAGCATCATTCGAAAAAAAGATATTTCGGTGACACTACCAGCTCCGAAAAACTTGTCTGGTAGTCTGCGAAAGTCGAACCAGTTTGTGTTCCCATGTGACTTGGGAAGATTCAATCTCTCGTAGGCCTGTTGATGGACATAAGTGCATTTTGCAAAATTTTCAAAAGGATTTTTTATTCTTTAAAAAGGATGTATATGTACTATTGATACATAAAAAATGTGTACTATCCTCTTTTTCAAAGACTTTAAAAAGGTGAAAGCCTTATCAGGAGAATATCAATTTTGTTTATGGTTAAAGGTAAATGACAGCTGCTCAAATGAACACTGACAGAGACAGGGTCACCTTACCAGGGAAGACCCCAGGTCGAAAAATCTAAAAAGTGGTTCATCTTACCCCACTTCCCCCTAACTAGGAGCTCCGAGCCAAAAAATATATTCAGTCCTCAGTCACACACACACACACACACACACACACACACGTACAGTGTAATTCAAGCAAACATATCTAAATTGAAAATGCTCGTATCTCGCTTATTTCTAAAGTCAAGTTTTTTATTAACAATCGGCAGGGGACGGGAAAAAAAAATTGATAACCCGACGGACCTGACGTGTGGGGTGGGCAGTGGGGAGAGAGAGAGAGAGAGAGAGAGAGAGAGAGAGAGAGAGAGAGAGAGCAAATCATCCGTCTACTGACCTGTATGTCCTCACTAAACTGAGGGAAATCACGAACGGTAGGTATAATAATTTATGAAGAGTAACGAGCCTCCATTATGGGAGGTAAGGGTTGCATATGACTTGCGCTACACTGTCGTGTCATCCTGACAAGATGTTGCATCACTTCCACTGTACCCCTCCACTAGTGGTGGCAGCGCTCCACACGTAGGCACGAAGCAAGCACTTAACGAGCATGAGTAAATCTTGTGTTTACACTTGTAATATTTGCTTTGTTTTGTGTATGCAGCTCAGCGTTTTAAGGAAGTAATTGTTTTGAATCTTCGTAATCTTCATTTTCAAGAAAATAAAAATATATAAGAAATGCATTGTAATTCTCAGACAACGACGTTGTTTGTTAACGCGCATCGGATCCGGGGACGAGTAGGTTTCATTGCTTGTTTCTCCAACAGAAGTTCAGTCATCTATAGGCGATGGAAAGTTTTCAGATTCCGCCATTATCAACTTTACTTTTTAACTCTTAGCGGGTGATATTTTCTCAAATAGTCTCCAAAGCAAATACCCTTCACTCATCGTTAATCAAGTCATACTGAGTATACTATTCTGAGGAGACCTCGGGTAACCTTGTCCCAGGGAATCTACCCCAACGGCCGGTGGCAACACTGCAGGGTGGCGCACGGCTGCCTGAGGTGACGGAGCCCACATACGAGGGGTCCGGCGGTAGTGGCGCGTGCCCTGTCGTAAGTGTAACCATTACGTACCCTTTGAGGCTCCTAAATACTCTTCCGAACGCATGTGACCAGTTGCTGTGTCGCGTGTAACCTAGATTGACGCAGCGACGGAGGGGCAGCCTGAGGGACCGAACACCGATTCCTGGTAAGTACTTCCGTGGGTTGCCTCGTAGCAGCACAAGAGGTTTGTACTGATGTTTCTGGAATAAGAAAGTGAAAGGATTGTATCATCTACAAGAGTACTTCCTTCCGTGTATAGTTATGTGAGCTCGTAAATTCCACCGTCGGTTACAACAGAAACGGCAAATCGTGTATACTGCCCCTTTTTACCCCCCCCCCCTCCTTTTCGTTGCTTTTTTACGTTGCTCAACTGGCAATTAGCACTACCCCAGCTACCATCCCCTCCCTGTCTTTGGCTTTACAGTGCCTAAAGTCAGGGATCTCCATGACCAATAACCCAGGAAAACTACTGTTGTACAATCGTGGGACACAAGTGTTGACACACTGTCCACTGAGTTTCGTTCACCGGCCCTGACTTTAAAATATATACACCGCATGGAAAGAGGCTAATGTTCAGATATGTCACTACATATACACTCTCCATAATTTATTATATATGAATTTGTCAGTTGTGCACACTGATAACAAGTTTGTAATTTGTGGACGAAAATGTCTCTTATTACATTTCGTTCAAATTTAGTCAAGGACAGCTAAAGTTGTTTACAACGCTATTATGCATTTGAATAAATGTTGTATTCATTCCTGCAACGTCCCCCCTAAGAAAATACGAAGAAAACATTGATAACTTGCACAAATATTCTGATATGATCTAAAAATATATAATGATGAAATCATTTAACTCTCGCTTGACAATGTTACGTAATGACGTCATCGACCATTCCAGCTGGCGCATTTAGGAAACTAGTAGGCTATTGTGAATTGAATTGAATTACAAAGCTATTATTTTGCATTTAAGAATACTAAGCGATTCGTTTGCATTTATGAAACTAAGCCATTACTTTGCATTTACGAATACTAAGTTATTATTATGCATTTAAGAAAACTGCTATTATTTTGCAGTAACTTTTTTTGGTCAATTTACGGTTTCACCCAACCAACGATTCGCTCACGTGGTTCATGTTTTTCTGCTAATAGATTTTTTTTTTATTTATTTATTTACTTTTTTTTTTTTTTTTTACGTCGTTGCCTGTTGCGCCGGTTTGCATCTTCCTGGTGGGGCCTGATGGTCGGCCCAAGGCTTCTTCCAGGTGGGGCCTGATGGTCGGCCCAGCCCGTTCTGGCGCAGGCGAGTGTTTATAGTGGCGCCATCTTGCATTGGCTCATGCTGCCCCCCGGAACTCGTTCTTGATTCGCTTGGACGGCTTCCTCTAGAGTCCGGGTTGATGGGTGGTCTTCAGGACAGCATGTGGGTAGTTTTAAGCCACTCGGTGGTGACTGAAAAATCCGAGTGGTAGCGTGGGGATTCGAACCCGCGTCGTCCATCACGCGGTGAATGTGGGCCCAGTACGCTACCAGTTCGGCCACCGCCTACCCATGTAGATGTAGAGAATTCCGTGATTTTCTTCCTCATTTCCGTCGCAAATGTCTACTTTTCGAGTTATGCCTCTTTTCAAGTTATGCCTATCCCCTTCCCTAAACGATCTTGGGGGACCTGTGGGAACACGGGGTTTTTGGGTGGGGGAGCATGAAATCGACTAATATGCATTTCAAATGAGGTCGAGAAATCAACAGAATCGCATTAGAACACCAGTGAAAAGGCATAGCCTACATTTGTTTTGGTTGGAGCGGGGAAGCGGCCATTGTGATGTAAGCAGTGTTGCCAACGATCCGCTATGAGTGTACATCCCATCCTGATCTGCGCATGCGCGGACTTTGTTTACATACACAGGGCGGATTATTTTCGGCACGGTACCCTGTCTTTTCTCGCTTACTTTCTGTCCCACCCGAGTTTATATTTGTTTTTTATGAAAGTAAATGATGACGTATGTTTTGAATTTGGAAAATGCGTGAAATATGAAAGTTGATTCCTGCACCTCTTGTATGTCAGCAAATGTGATAAATGAGATAACCTGCACCTCTTGTATGTTAGCAAATGTGATAAATGAGATAACCTGCACCTCTTGTATGTCAGCAAATGTGATAAATGAGATAACCTGCACCTCTTATATGTCAGCTAATGTGATAAATGAGATAACCTGCACCTCTTGTATGTCAGCAAATGTGATAAATGAGATAACCTGCACCTCTTGTATGTCAGCAAACGTGATAAATGAGATAACCTGCCCCTTGTATGTCGGTAAATGTGATAAATAAGATAACCTGCACCACTTGTAGGGAAGGTGGGGCAAAATAGGTGGGTAATATGGACCACTCCGTTTTCTGTGTTTTTAGCTTCTGCCAGCTATTGATAATGATATGGACTTACTCCTCGGCTCATTAGTCAGCTGTAACATCGGGGCAAGTTTGGACGCCGTCGTTTGTTTGTGTGTGAAAAATCCCAGAATATTTTATCACCAGCTGATCTATTGGTAAGGGTTTGATAAAATCGTGTTTATTGGAGTACTGTGACTCATAATTTAATGTGTTATTGCATGATTCTTTGGTATTACTCTGTGCATGAGTCTGACTACTGAAACATTTTTCTGCACCACCATTGTTCCGCTGAGATTGTTGTTAACATTTTCGTTGCCCATGGGGCAAAACGGCCCACTTAACAATAATAATTATTTTTTGCTGCTAACTAACTCACAACTTCAGTGAACAAAGATAGGACAAAGTGTTCTCTCTTTTATATGAATATTAATTTTATGTTCAGGAACGTAATGTCATTTTTCATTTGTGAGTTCATGTTGTTCATGCTATTTAGCAGAATAACAATTATTTATGTAATGCATTAAGAACTTTTATGTTCAGAAAGGTAATTTCACTTTCACTTGTGAGTAGTTTCATGAGAGTTCATTGGTATTCATGCTATTGTAACGGGCCGAATGTGAGTGAACGAGATAATGTGAGTAAGTCGGTGAGTGACAGAGTAAGCGTAAATGAGTGAGAGTGAATAAGTGAAAGAGTGAATGAGTGGCTGAGGAATGTAAGTGCGTAAAAGGTTATGAAAAGATAACACGGCGAGCGAATGAGCGAATATATGAACGAGTTACTGAAATCCCTCATCTCAAAGCCTCGAACCCCTCCAAGAAACCAATAACTAGTTAGTTAGATAGGTAGGGGTTTGATTATAAAAGAATGTTCCGGAAGGGAGAGAGAGTCAGTAATGCTTGGTTAAAAGATCACGTGATGGAGGGGAGAAGCTGATGAGTAAGCGAGGAGGAGGAGGAAGAGCACCAGAAGCTTGAGAGAAGTGAGGAGACAAGCATCACTGCAGCAAACCAGAAGCTGGAGAGAAGAGAGGAGACAAGCACCACTGCAGCAAGCCAGAAGCTTGGGAGACGAACACTCCACCCACGGCCTTCTGTGTGAGGCGGGCTAGCCAGAAGACGAGCAGCAGCCCTAGCAAGGAAAGGCAGCGAGTTGGAGTTGAGTGAGAGAGGTGTCCATCTCTCCACTCAGCCCCCCCCCCGAAAAACCACCCACGGCCTGCGGGGTGAGACGGACTACAGGATGGGAACTGGGATGGCGGGGTACCCTGCCCTCGACTGTCCTGGGGCCGAAATACCACTGCCCCAAGCTGCTCCCTACATCACAGGGCGCCCGCCTCTTCACACCACCCGGGCCGCTCCATCTCCACATCAAGCGGCGCCCGTCTGTCCAGCACCAGGACCGCCCATTCCCATCGTGGACGTCCCCTGCCGAGCCCGACACTCACGCCAGCTCCTCCTTCTCCGCATCCAGCAACTAGAGCTAAGCATTCTGTGCATTCCCCAAATCTCCCTTGTGCCGGTAGCCAGCTAGATTAGAGGCCTACAGCCTGTCAGTCATTTTTTTGTCTTATTTTTATTAGTACTCCGCTAACCTTTGCAAAAGGAAACCAAATGCATATTTATATATAACCTTACTGAGTGTTATCATTTGGAGCCTGTTTTGCTGCTCATTTGAGATTACTGAACCATACACGCGCCCCCATAGTACATTATCACCATCGAGTTTCTTAATTCTGTCTCAAAAGTGCTTCCCAAGGAAATCCTCCCACCTTCCATAATTAACCACACAAGTAACGCCCTTCTGGTCACAAATTTCGGAATGAGTGTTCACTTGTCCTAAGGCCTTAACATCCGGGGCCAGCGCTCGACGACTGCAACGCTACCACATACCATCATAACCCTAGTGGTCGTTAAAAAAGGGATGTAGCTTTAATTATTTATTTTTATTATTTTCTCTCTTACCACGCTACACTATTGAGCCACAGATCATTTATTTTTGTAATGGAATAAGAACTTGATGCTCAGGAAGGTAATATCACTTTTCATTTGGAATTCATTGTTGTTCATGCTACTGAGCCTAAGAGCAATTGTTTTCTAATGGAATAAGAACTAGATTATTTTAGTTTTGTTAAGTAATCTTTCTAATGTGATTCTCTGTCAAAACGCATGTTTGGCATGTTACCAAGCATTTCCATATGAGGGCCATTTTGCCCCATACGTGAGGTCCGTTTTGCCCCGACCGTTGTACAAAATGGTCCACTTGTGGCTATTTTATTTTTTTAATTCATGAGTAAAGGATCCAAGGTAGTTCTTCCAAAGAGAGTTTATTTTGTTTAATGATGAATAAAGATTGCAAAAACACCAACTATCTCTGAATATACTACAAAATTGATGCAAAATCTGGAGTGAAACCTTAAGGGTGCCGTTTTGCCCCACCTTCCCGTATGTCGGTAAATGTGATAAGTGAGATAACCTGCACCCCTTGTACGTCGGTAAATGTGATTGGTGAGATAACCTGCACCCCCTGTACGTCGGTAAATGTGATAAATGTGATAACCTATACCCCTTGTATGTCGGTAAATGTAATAAATGTAATAACCTATACCCCTTGTATGTCGGTAAATGTAATAAATGTGATAACCTATACCCCTTGTATGTCGGTAAATGTGATAAATGTGATAACCCTTGAATGTCATCCTGGAATTTGGCCATTCTCTCATAAAAACTAGCATGCTGTATTGCCGCCATCTTGCCTGGAGAAACTAATATCAACACTCTGTGATAGTAAACATTGGGTTCTGCGCATGCGCAGATCAGGATCGGATAGACTAAAATACATTGATGAGATTTATCGCCACGCCGGGCTGCCCACAACATTTCCTCCCGTCACTCCATAAACACAGGCCGAGGACCGCGAACTTGTTTTCCACTGGAATGCCTCAGATTTGCTACACTTGTTTGTGCTGTCTGTAGCGCCGGTAGGGTTTTTTGAGGGGCGTTATAGACGGCCCCAGCCTGTTAGTGGCGCAAGCTAAATTTATTTATGGTGGCTGGCGTGATGTATGACTTGCTTGGCCCATGATGCCTCCCGGTGCTCCTCTTGACCGAAGTTGCTGAAGTTAAGGTTGATTGAAGATCCGGACAGCATGCCAAGTGCCTTCCCACCCCTCAACTTAGCCACAGCCTCTTTGACCTCAACCAGAGATGATGAACTTTCGTCAATGGGTGGGTCAGCATCCACCACTTGTAACCCAGCAACTGGAAGCTGCCGACGTGGAGAGTCCACCATGTACAGCTGCTCAAAGTTCTCAGCCCAACGTGCCCTCTGCCCATTCATGTAAGACACGAGGTATCCGTCAGCTGTTCGGATAGTGCTCACCTAATAAGAGGGAGACTTGGAGCGGAGCATCTTCACGGCTCGATAAGCAGGTCGGGGGTCATTCGCATTTAAATGGCCCTCGACTTCCTCAGCGAGACTCCTGACATACCTCTCCTTGTCTCTCCTCAGGAGAGCTCTAGTCCTACGCGACAGAGCCCTGTATTGGTCCCGCTTCCCAGCAAGTCTGGCAGCGCGACTCTCCTCTCCTCTCCAACGTCTCCACCGAGGCAAAGGCACTCCTAGATCTCGGGCGCTCTCCAGTGCACTCCTCGGCATCTTGCAGAGTCTTACGTTTGAAGGTATTCCACAGTTCTACAGGGTCTTCCAGGGTGCTGAGCACATCGAACCGATTTGAGATCTCCTTAGCTACACCTCCGGCATCGCTATATCAAGTCCAGCGGTGCAGCTCTGGTCTCTGATACCAGGAACCCGCAATTCTCAACTTTCTGGATTTTGCAAAATTCAGGAGGAAAGAGCTGTTCATGTTCCTGGTACATTTGCGGAAATGAGTTCCTGTACCCACTGTGGTAAGCCTTCCCTCCAACCGGCAACGTCGCAGTAGTGCTACTTAAGTGTTGGTGTGAATAAACGATGTTCGTTGTGTTCGGCTGTGAGTGGCGGAGAGGTTCACTGCTATTCAGGAAGTGTAAGGGAGGCTTTATCCATAATTAAGAGGTGAAAATAAATGTAGCATGTGTATGTAACACATGTTAAACCACGATATCAATACAACATAATAACACCAGAGAGAAGACGAGGCGTATTATTTAGAGTCGATACTTTGATGTTCCGCTCCTTCATCAGCATTCACGTGTGAACGTGTGCACTCTCTCTCTCTCTCTCTCTCTCTCTCTCTCTCTCTCTCTCTCTCTCTCTCTCTCTCGATGGTGGAGGGAACCAGAGGGAGAGGAAGACCAAAACTGGAAATCCGATATCATTTTCTCACTTTCTAAGAAATCCGGCCACCTGTTTTTAACCAGTCTCACACATA
>NC_066531.1:14939838-14977338 GCF_024679095.1 Eriocheir sinensis | reverse complement strand
CCGGGGGACTAGACAAATTAATTATTTCCCTTATGGAACTAGTCTCGGGCCGAGAGTTCAAGCCAACTATGAGTATCGTCTGAGCTCAAATATGCCTTGGATGGTACTTGAATACTTCGGTCATCGGCTCCCAAACCGAGACAGAATCAACTTATTCACTGCCTGAAGACTAACCACATTTACCATGAAAGGAATAACAATAGTGAAGTGTTTCCTTTCATGAAATAATAACTAATTGTTCTTGCTGAATTAAAATTAAAGAGCAAGGATAATTTAACCGATGGAAACAGAGAGGAAAGCCACGCCATCTGGCGAGAGAAATTAAAAATATCGCTTGAGACCCACGTGGTTGGTTTTCTCTCACTCCACCACCGGCCTTCACAAAGTAAAGACCAAGGCACTGCAGCCCACCCATTAACTCGGACGCAGTGTGCCTACTATTAAATGACTGAGGGATACTACACCCGGCAACGAGACTTCAGAGACAACAATATCTTTTGAAACCCGCTTCTCAGCTAAGTGCCCTCAGCAGTTATTTGAGACACATTTTTACTACACGGATCCGGTAGGATTATTATTTGTTCGGCTGTCTGGAGGTGCTTGTTGGATACCTTCACCACCTAAAAGCTGGTAAGCACTTGTTTGTTTGGGATTGTCTGACGGGTGTGTTATTCACTTTGCGAGTGACCTAACTGTTGGGTAGGGTAAATTTACTGATTCCCAACAACTACTATTAATGCTATAACTTCTACTACTACTACTACTACAACTACTACAGCCGCTCCCACAGGCACATAGACGCTGTGAACCCGTCGGAGGGCATGATGAAGCAGCGGGAGACTGGCATCTATACCAACGTCTTCCTGGAGTTTATCGGCAGCGGACACTCCACCGTGCCCAAAGGTATTAGTAGTTTTTTTTTTTTTTTAAATCAAAGGACACGGCTCAAGGGCAACAAAAAGAGTATAAAAAAAGGCCTGCTACTCGCCGCTCCCATAAAAGATAAAAGTAAAGAGTAGCCAAAATAGAGGTCAATTTCGAGAGGAGAGGTGTCTTGATACACTTCTTGAAGTAAGTCAAGTCATAGACAGGGGGAAATACAGACAAAGGAAGGTTGTTCCAGAGTTTACCTCTTGCATAAGGGATTTGGATAGTATAGGGATGAGCATGAGTAGAAAGTCGTGTGCAGCGGGGCCGCGGGAGGGAGGGAGGCATGCAGTTAGCAAGTTCAGAAGAGCAGTCATCATGAAGATATCGATAGAAGATAGAAAAAGAGGCAACAAAACGGCGGAATTTAATTAAGAGGTAGAAGGTTGTCAGCAAGAGGAAAAGAGCTGATGAGACGAGGAGCCTTAGACTCCACTCTGTCCAGGAGAGTTGTGTGAGTGGAATTATTGTTATTGTTGTTGTTTCATATGTAAAGATTAATATACCTATTTTTTCTTTTACATCTCTCTCTCTCTCTCTCTCTCTCTCTCTCTCTCTCTCTCTCTCTCAGACACATACGACCTGGTGGTTACCTCGGGTGGTATGGGCGAAGGTCACATCTCACACAGTGGCCTCGACGACGTTGTGCGCGTCGCAAAGAACGGTGAGTGAGTAAGTGAGCCTGCGTGCCTGCGTGCGTGCGTGCGTGCGTGAGTGAGTGTGAGTGTGAAAGTGTTTTTACAAAAAAGGAGACAGCTCAATGGCACAAAAAAAAGAAACAATAATAAAAAAAAAAGCCCGCTACTCGCTGCTCCTGAGAAAAAGAAAATCAAAAGAGGTGGCCGAAAGAGAGGTCAATTTCGGGAGGAGAGGTGTCCTGATACCCTCCTCTTGAAAGAGTTCAAGTCGTAGGCAGGAGGAAATACAGATGAAGGAAGATTGTTCCAGAGTTTACCAGCGTGAGGGATGAAAGAGTGAAGATGCTGGTTTAATCTTGCACAAGGGGTTTGGACAGTATAGGGTGCAGCAGGGCCGCGGGAGGGAAGGAGGCATGCAGTTAGCAAGTTCAGAAGAGCAGTCAGCGTGAAAATAGCGATAGAAGATAAAAAGAGAGGCAACATCGAGACGGAATTTAAGAGGTAGAAAACTATCAGTTGGAAGAGGAGAGCTGATGAGACAAAGAGCCTTAGACTTCACGCTGTCCAGAAAAGCTGTGTGAGTGGAACACCCTCCCCCCCACACGTGAGATGCATACTCCATACGAGGGCGGACAAGGCCCCTGTATATGGACAGCAACTGTGCGGGAGAGAAGAACTGGAGGAGACGATACAGAACGCCCAACCTCGAGGAAGCTGATTTAGCGAGAGTGGAAATATGAGGTTTCCAGTTGAGATTTTGAGTTAAGAATAGACCGAGGATATTTAGTGTTGAAGAAGGTGACAGCTGAGTGTTGTTGAAGAATAGCGGATAGGAGTTTGGAAGATAGGTGGGGAAATTGAGTTTTTGAGGCATTGAAGGACACAAGGTTTCTTCTGCCCCAATCGGAAATAATTGCAAGGTGTGAGGTTAAGGGTTCTGCAGCCTCCAGTCTGGAGTCGTGTACTTCCTGTTGGGATGGGCTTCTATTGAAAGAAGTTGAATAATGCAGAGTGGAGTCGTCGGCGTATGAGTGGACAGGACAGTTTGTTACTGAAAGAAGATCATTGATGAATAATAAGAAGAGAGTGGCTGATAGGACAGAGCCCTGTGGAACACAACTGTTGATAGGTTTAGGGGAAGAACAGTGACCGTCTACCACCGCAGAGATACAACGGCCGGAAAGGAAACTGGAAACAAAGGAACAGAGAGAGGGATAGAATCTGAAAGAGGGCTGTTTAGAAAGCAAAGACTTGTGCCAGACTCTATCGAAGGCTTTCGATATGTCTAGCGCAACTGAGAAAGTTTCACCGAAATGGCTAAAAGAGGATGACCAAGAGTCAGTTAAGAGAGCAAGAAGATCGCCAGTAGAACGCCCATTGCGGAACCCATACTGGCGATCAGATAGAAGGTTGGAATTGTAAAGGTTCTTTTTAATCTTTCTGTGAATGAAAGATTCAAAACCTTTAGATATACATAAAAGTAAATCTATATGGCGGTAGTTTGAGGATTGGAACGGTCACCCTTCTTAGGCACAGGCTGTACAAGGCATACTTCCAGCAGGAAGGATGAGTAGATATTGATAGGCAGAGACGAAGAGTTTGACCAGGCCGGGTGTCAGCACGGAAGCATAGTTTTTAAGGACAATAAGAGGCACTCCATCAGGTCCATAAGCCTTCTGAGAGTTGAGGCCAGAGAGGGCATAGAAAACATCATTTGGAAGAATCTTAATAACGGGCATAAAGGAGTCAGAGGGGGGTTGAGTAGGAGGAATATGCCCAGAATCGTCCAGGGTGGAGTTCCTACAGAAAGTTTGAGCCTTAGAGACAGATGAGACAGCAGTGCTGCCGTCAGGAGTTAAGGAAAGGTGAAAAGGTAAGTGAAATTGGAGGAGACATTTTGGCTAGATGCCAGAAGTCACTAGAAGAATTAGAAGAAGCAAGGGTGTTGACATTTTCATTGATTAAACAGCAGTTTGGTAAGTCAGAGAATAGATTTAGGAGTTCGAAGGCTCTGGAACTTTTGTAGCTGCCTCTCTATCTTTAATAGCACGAGAACAAGCACGATTAAACCAAGGATTTTTAGTATGAGGAATAAAATGAACGTGGAATGTATGCCTCCATTCCAGAGACAATCATCTCTGAGATGCGCTGGCACACACAGAGGGGTATCTCTCCTGGAGGCAGTAATCATTCCACGGGAAATCAGAAAAATACATTCTCAGATTGTAACGGTGTAACGCTTCGTTGCGGCCCTGCGGGCGTGAAGAGAAACTCTTGCTGTCGTGCGTGCGGTGGGAACATAGTACAATGTAAGGTACAGGAACAGGAGAAATGACACATTTATTGCCTTTGTCTTGCGTGAGAAAAAACTACCTAGCCAGTGGCTTCTGCATCTGTCGCCTTGTCTGAACCACCATATAATCGTGCAGGACAGAGTTCCTCCTAATAAGGTAGCACATGACGACGAGACTGACGAACATCAAACATTGGTACAAAAATCCAGGGTACAGGTAGGGGAGATGCAAATAATCAGGCAGCGTTTCCTCCAGGGTTTCCAAACTCTGTTTTGTTCGCGAAAGACAATGAATTAAGGAATTAGTCACATACGAGATGCTGGAGAAATGAATGTCATCGAGAAGACAGTGCAGAGGAAACACTGATGGGAAATATTGGTCGAAATTACCAGGCGGATCCGGAACGGGTACGTTGTTAAGCGTTAGTGGAGCGGATATAAAGCATGCTTCCAAGGCAGAGCAGTGACCAGTAACCCGTTGATAAGTGGTACCTCCGGGCAGATTACCGATAAGGAAAAAGGAGGGAAGGGAGGAAGGTAAGAATTGGTGGAGGGAGACATTTTGGCTGGGTGTAGGGAGTCACTAGAAGAATTGGAAGAAGCACATTGTTGACATTTTCTGATTAAGTTTTGGTGGTAAGTAGAAGAGAATAGATTTAGGGTTCAAAGAAGGCTCCTTGTAAGCTGTAGCTGCCTCTCTATCTTTAATAGCACGAGAACAACTTTGATTAAACAAGTTTTTTAATGAGAGGAAAATGAAATGAACGTAGATGTATGCCTCCATTCAAGAGACAATCATCTCTGAATGCGCTGGAAGCTTACACCTCCCTGGAGGCAGTAATCATTCCAATCATTCCACAGGGAAATCAGAAAAATACATTCTCAGATTGCTTAACAGTGTAACGCTTCGTTGCAGGAAGAGAAACTCGCTGTGAAAACTCTTGCTGTCGTGCGTGCGGTGGGAACATAGTACAATGTAGAAGTACAAGACAGGATTGTCTTGCGTGTTATTGAAAACTACTTGCGTGAGAAAAAACTGCATCAGTGGCTTCACCATCCTGTCACCTTGTCTGAACCACCATATAATCATTGCGGATAAGAGTTCCTCCTACGACGTAGCACATGACGACGGTTATTGAACATCAGAAACATTGCTGCAAAAAAGTAGGTACAAGTAAAAGAAGATTGCAAGTATTCAGGCAGCGTTTCCTCCAGTTTCTGCAAACTCTGAAAGATAATGAATTAAGGGAATTATTCAGAATTAGTCATAAGAGATGGTGGAGAAGTGAATCGGAGAGAGAGAGACAGCAGAGAAACACTCGATGGGAAATATTACGTGAACGCAGGCGGATCCGGAACAGGTACGTTGTTATGTTAGTGGGCGGATATAGCATGCTTCCTTTATGGCATGGTGACCAGTAACCCGTTGATAAGTGGTACCCTCCGGGCAGATTACCGATACATAGACGGACTGAGGAAAATATAAATATTGCAGACCCTGAAAGTTCTTATGGAAAACAGGTGTTGGTGGTAGTTGCTTGTAAGGGCACAGGGAAAGAGCGTCAGACGCGTTCACTCGGGTAAGGGCGATCTCGCACACTCCTCCCCGACCGGTAGGAAGGCAAAAAGAGACGCAGAGCAATAGAATCGCCTGAAGACCGTTTCCTTGCAATATTGCAAGAGTGAGTAGCTACCCGTTGAATACAGAGCGAAATCCTCCGCGATTAAGAAAAGAGACGGGTACGTGTCCAGGGCTAACACACTGTCCTTGGCGGAAAAGGGAAATGGAACAATTTCATGGGCCTCAAACACGTCCGCCGTCTGAAACGGAACATGAATGATTATGGCATCGGGCGTGAGGGTGGACTCGATCAAGGGGTAATAATATTGACTCATGTCTGGGGTGAATAAAGGCTTGAGACTAGAATTTTGATACCCGATATGGACAGTCGTTCTCAAATCGTGTAGAGGGAACAAGGCAGGTGTGACTCTACCGTGCGCTGCATCAACCATGTTGCTAATAACCTGCTGATTTGCCGTTGCGACAGAGCTGATGACGTTTTCCAGTACATGCAAGGCCTGATCTAGGAGGAGAAACTGATTCACCTGGTCGATAGCTTGACAACTATGTTGATAACCTCTACCATCTTATGTGTTTGCTCTAGCAGTTCCTCAATGTGAGTATGCAATCGCGCAAGTTTTCTACAATTGGCGTTGATCACCCTGCGATTTCGGGCAGCAAAGGAAAGTACTTGAGAGTAGTGGTCCCGCAAATCGTGCACGACCTCGTCGGTTGCCGTACCGAAGAGGAACTTGAGGCGGACCCAACGATGTTAAGCAACCCCCTTTACCTCGGAGAGTGAACTGAGTGAAAACAATAATCCATGTCTACCTCATCAACCTTTCCCAAGAATGGTGAATCCATCTCCGCGCTGGAAAAGAGTCAGAGAGTTGGCATCAGAAGGTGCCTTGCTTCCCAGTCTTGGAAAGCCCGCACGGGCGTCTGCCATGGAGTAGTTTTTCTGAGACTCATCCTGGATTCAGCCCGTAGTTGGTCAAGGAAGGCGGGTAGTGGATACCACGAGAGCACATATTCTATGAGGAAAGCCATTCTCCTATGTAAGTTTGAGGCACCAGGTTTCAGGTATTGGGTAAGGCAAAAATCAGAGCCGAGGGACAACAAGATGTCAGAAACGCAACATCATGATCTGAGTGGTGGAATGAAGATGCAACCGTGGTCTGTTATGGAAAGTTGGGATTGATTCGTTGAATACTTCCGGACTTGAGGGGAAGTACCAATATCAAGGTCCAGCGTGAGGGAATTACTTTCAGACGATCACTGTGAACTTCTAGACTGACTTCACTATTCGACTCCTGAGAAAAACTTCGAACCGATTTCCTGACATCTGAACAACGTGCAGTAAGGACCCACAAATTTAGCCTGTGCTCGAACTCCTTCTGCTTATTTTAATCAAGACTGCGTCACCTTCAAATCTAAATGACGCTCTTTGTTTGAAAGAGCTGGCATCATTTCAACCTTTCAGAGCTTTTGATGTACACCTAACTGGAGGTATCTTAAAAACATAGGATGCATTCATGTTGCGTACTAATGTTAGAAGAGGTTGTTGGGTTGAAGGAAATGTTTGAAGACGTTCTTCCAATTCTATTACAAGATGGTAGGGAGATTCCCGTAGAGTCGTTTACCGATGATGGCGGAAGCGGCTATATGTGATAGCCAATCCCAGTTATCGGAGATTGCACCACGACGGCCTGGAGGACCTGTAAGATTTTCATTATTACCCCTCCAACCCATTAGCAGCTGGGTAGGCGTGACAGAAGCGATTGTGATGTTAAATTGAGCGAAGTTTCCTCGCTCAATGAATTTTCTAACCTGTACATTGTCACCAAGAGAATTGAGGAGATGAATGTGCATACGAATACGTGAAACACGAGGGCATGGGCCACGCGTGGCTGTCTTGTCTTTGAGAGGCGCTAGAACTAGAAAACCTAAGAACTGTTTGATTTTACCACCAATAAGTAGCAGTGAGCTGTAAGTTGCTCTGGGGAGCTGTAAGTCTATATTAACAACATCCTGCTATGTCGGTACTGGGCAGTATTGAACACAGGTGCTGGTCTTGACGGACCCCTTGTGCCAGACGTAATGTGCGACATGTTTTTCACATCAACCCGTAATGTGGGCCAGCAAGAATTTCGTCTGCGTGACGATGTTTGTTCTTCCTGGTGACCCGCAATGGGTGCAGCAGGATCAGCTTGCTGCACGGGGACGTATATGTCTGGGATGACTCAGTTGTATCTATAGGCACCGGTTTGATACTATGACCTACAAAAGGAGGTTGTCCTCGATAGAAGAATTGCGGTGAACAAGCACCAGGAGGTTTGATTCAACTCCCGACCTTAGGGCGGGCCCAATTCTTCCACACAGGTCACGCTGAGCAGTGTGTAGCCTGGGGAAGTGAAGTTGTGACGACTTGGGTGGTAATCGCGCATCATCGGAACATTCTGAGATACAGCACGGCGACCACATTGTTTTCTCCTGCGATGTATTTATCTCCGGATTGTATGTTGATCGTTAGAACCTCATTCGCCAGACTTGACCGTGTATTTTTTCAGTGCATCAGTTATGGCCGCATTTTTGTCTGTATACAACACAATTTTAAATTCCCCATCATTGTCACGAAAATGTTTGAGCTTCAACGGGCCAATGGCTAGAGCCTCAGGTGGTAACAGGTTCTTCGAGCTGTGGTATCGATCGGCGAACGCTATCACGCTTTTGCCGGACTTATTCGTTTGCATCAGCGCGGCTCACCACTCATTGGCGTCGGTGGCTAAAGCTGAAAGGGCCCTGAACCGGAAAGAAGGACCGGAGCTGTGTGCGCTTTCTTAAATCAAAACTCGTTTGAAAGCTGAGCTGGGAGCCACTGAAATGGTATTGCCGCCTTAAAAGATATAGACTGGAAGTGCTGGCAGTCCTGTACGAAAGCCCACACCTGGTGACACCTAAGAAAGACTGTACTTGTCCTGCAGACGCTATTGAGGAACTGCACAGGGCCCTTTATTTTGTCGTCCACTGTGGATGTCGAATTATTCAATGACATGCCCCAAGAACTTGATCTGGAGGCTTGCACTTACATTTGAGATTTTGAGCTTTATCCGACTTCTGAAGTCTGTGGTAAAGATCATTTAGGTTTGCATGTGTGCATGCACGTCTCATTTACAGGATGATGTTTTGCCTAAATATTAATATAGATGAGCTGTCAGCAGTCACTGCAAAATATCAACTACGTCCTGGAAGGTCAAGGGAGTTCTGAGCCTGAATGGCATCCTGCCCACTATAGTGGCCATATGAAAGGTGCTGAAAGCCGTTATTTCATCGCAGGACTTCAAATATGGCAGCGTTGCAGCCACTGACCAGACTGGGTATTCGTAAATACTATTTCACTGAAAGACATCATCAGAAGATCTCGAAGAACGGGAAGTGAAATGATCATCCACGGTCGCGGCAGTTCACACGCCGGAAACTGAATCACAGACGATACATATTGCCTTTCGGAACCAGGAATGCGGGTGAATTCCATAATTCGATTCTTTGATGACACCCTTGTTCTAACATTTCAGAGATAGTTGTTGTAACCACTCTCCCCTGACTGGGGAACTTGGTAATACTTCGATATATAAGGATTTGTATGGGTTTAACTTAATGTGGTGTTTGAAGATCAGGTAACTCCATGGCCGCCTGGAGCAAGCGCCCCTGATAATGTCCAGAAGGGACACCAAATCTGAGGTTGGCTGATCAACAGCAACCCTTAGAATGCCCCTAAATTAGCTGTACCTTTGTTCGGTGAAGCCTGACACGCGAGTGTTAGCCTGACCATTGAAGGGTATTCAGTTGGTCCGGGCGACATTTCTCCCATATTACCTGACATCAAAGTGACACCGAACACCGTGTTTTGCGATGCCAGGGATCCATGACGTTTAGCACAATGCCCTGCAAAACCTCCCTGATCGTTGCAAGAGTTACTCAACGTCACGCGGTACGGAGGAATCGTCGATACACATCACTGCCTCGCCGAGGCGTTAGCAAATTGATTTTAACAAGTTTGCAGCACGACTGGAACTATATGAGGACCTTCACGATCGCTGTTGCCGTCCGCCAAAGTCTGCAATGGCTTGTGTGGTCGCGGACCGGAAGAGGCATTAATTTCGCGGTGGTGTCCCTGAGCCCGTGTGGGCTGGTCATTTTCCAATTTGAGTGGAGATTACAGCTGACAGAGGCGATGAATTTCCGACCATCTCAGGTGCGTTTACCTTGACAATGATCGCGTTGTTTTCAGGTTTATGGTTATGCGGTCTTCATATGTTTATCCTAAGATCCCATCTGCCATAAAGCAAACCTTGCCAGAGACATATAAAAGCAAACTGAGCAGAAGCATTCTTTCGCTGTGGCTGACTGTTAGCGGTGCACGCCTGCGATTCCCGCGAGTTCACGCCTACCATTCAGGTCGTTCTCTTGGAGGCTACTTAACGCACTCGCCTGCCGTGGTCAGAGACCCAGGCGGAGTCGGAGATGACACCGATCGTGCACCTGCGTACAACCATGGCGGAAAACGGTTCACCTGCAAGGGAGGGCTTAATCCGTCTATTTCACGAGCTGCTGTTCAATTAGTATTTTATGACACTTGGATGTACGCCTCACGTCATTGGTCATGTCTTTTTATTCTGAGAAGAGGGAGCGTACTTCAATGCCTGTTGAGGACTTGTACTTGTTCCTCTGCCTTTTGTATTGCAGAACAACTGACCTATGAAAACAATTCCGTGAGCATAGTTAAAGGCCTGCTGATGGTTTCAGCTCCAGAAGTTCCTGCAAAGTGATGAATGACGCGCCTGCCCTGCAATCGTTAACCTTATTCAGCCTCTGTCTGAATAAAGGACTTCACGTTTCATGGAAACAAAGCAAATGTTCATAGAATGTCCTGATTGGTTGCAAAAAACCACAGGTGAGAGACTTACTGAGCCTGTATTGCGGCCGGTGCGAGGGGATGCTGCGAGGTGTCTCTGAACTTGAGCGAAGCTGTGCGCTTAAGACGAAATCTCAAGGAACGTCTGCAGCTCCACTGATAAATAATGAGGCCTGAACACAGATTACCTTAGTAAATTCACCAAGTCAGGTAATGGCTCCAGTCCCTTCACTAAAGGACGAGCACTGTTGAAAGGTGTCGCCTTTGACAGAAGTAGAGTGTCTTGTTCAAAAATATATGCAAATCACTACAAAATAGGGCACAGGAAGTCGATAGCCAAAAAAAATATGAACCAATAAACGGAACCCAGAAGATGAATATTGGGTGTTGAAAACCCTAAAAAGGCAAAAGAAATTAATATACAGTGCCTGTTTAGATGCAGATATATATAATGAAATGTTCTAAATGATATGGGTATATAGAAAGAATAATCTGTTATGGAAACAAGTGGTACGTGTTAAGGAAAGAAATATTATGCTCATGCTTTCCTTGAGCGGTAGTAAAGAAACGAGGTGCACGATGAAGATTATCTTGACTGAGGGAATCACAATGGTACCTCAATAGACCAAGTAGTAAACAATAAGAAAGAATCAATATCATGAATGAACGTTACTCCTGGCTAATTAAGACTTGATTAACAGTGTTAGGAACATAAATAAAAAATCGTGCCCCTTGCACGGATTAATAATGCATTGCTGAGTTTATACATTTGGACAAGGAAATATGGAACATCCACAAATACTGGCATTATCGTTGGATGTAGTGAGAGGGCGACGGCTTGCGATGCCCAGTGTCGTTGCAGCGTCAGGAAATCACGGGATGCGGCCACAGCGGCGGGTGGGGAGAGGTGAGGATGGGCTTATCGGAGGATTCTCAAATATGCCGGAAAAACCGCCAACCCAGCACCTGAGCGGTCAAGGGCGGCGGCTGAGCTGCACACTGCCGCCAGACGAATGGATGGCCGTGTCAACTTTTGGTTATAGTAAGAGATGGCAGGTGGCAGATAAGATGATCGGTGTAAACTTCCCGAGAAGACGCCTGCAAGAAAACGGTAGTGGGGAACAGAAATACTGGAGACATGCAGCCCTTGCCGATTGTCGCCGGAAGAGTTTAAAATGATGTTCGTGGGCGGCGGAAGCGTTGCCGCTGTAGAGCGAGGGGCAGGGGTGTCCTGTCAGGGCGTGCCTCGTGCTGGCAGGTGGCTTGCCGCATTTATGCTTGCGTGTTCGTAGCAGTGCTGGCTGAAGCGGGGAGCGGTTTTGTGATTGTAACCGCTATCGGCTGCGTAGGCTCAGGTGTTCGGGTTTGTAGGTTTGACGCCTGCAGCAGCCAGTTGGTGCTCGAGGCTTGTAGGCTGGACGCCTGGTAGAATAGCTAGGCTGGTGTTTTGAGGCTTGAGGCTGTAGCCTGTAGGTCGGTAGCTGGTGTTTCTGAGCTTCAGAAAGGACGCCTGGTGGTGAGTTGCTTGTAGCTGGTGGTGCTTGAGGCCAGGCTGGACGCCTGTAGAGTTGCCAGGCTGGTGTGTTTCGAGGGCTTCAGAGGCTGACGCCTGCAGAGTTGCTTGTAGCTGGTGCTTCGAGGGCCAGAAGCCGGATGCCTGTAGAGTTTTGGCTTGTAGCTGTGCTTTGAGGTCAGGTGTGTGGCTGGACGCCCAGAGCGTTATAGCCAGGTAAATGAGGTCAGGATGCGGCGCCTTGTGAGTTGCACGTAGTGGCGACTTGTGATGATGTGCTTCAGGGCTGGCACGTGAGGCTGCACCGGTGGCGACTTTTTGTGAGAGTTTGTAGCTGGCGCTCTGTGAGCGTAATGTGGCGACTCAGAGATGCTTGTAGCGGCGCTCTTGTGGTGTTGCCGCGGACGGTAGGTGCGTAGTCGCGACGGCAGGCAAGTTGACTCCTTTCTTCCCTTTTTGTACGCTCTGTCCCCGGAGCCTAAAGGAGAGTTCGTGGCTGAGAGAACGAGGTGAGCGAAGGCGCTGTGCGCGGTGACCGTTGCCACCAAATGTAATGATGAAGGCCAATGAAAGTGATTACAATTCTGTGCCTCCTTAAGGTTAATTCATATCGTAGCCTTATGTAATAAGAAAAGGACGGAGGAGAGCGACTGTCGTTGTGTGTCAGTCGCAATTTCGCAGTTGGCGATGGAGGCTGCCAGGTTGGAAAATACCGTTAAGCACTGAATACGGTTGGTGACTTACGCAAATTAATCGAGTGCGAAAAGGCAACTGAGCGTAAACACTGACGACGACACCTTATAAGGTGGCGTGATTCATCTGCCGGGGTTTTACTGACAATTGTATGCCTAATTGTGTGATAAGCTTGAAAGCAATAATAATATATTGATATCCTACTATAATAATTGATTGATTTAGAGTTTCATTATGGTGCTGCAACATCTTGGTCATATGGCACCGGAGCAATAAATGGAATAGCAAAATACCAAAATAATCTAAGGGTGATAAAAGTTATTAGAAGATAGTTTTGAAATGGTCCGCCCAGATATAGCATTAGTTTAAAATATTAATAAATGCTTAGTTTAAAATGCATTAGTGAACAAAGAACTTCTTCTATAAAAGAGACCTTTACAAGAGATGGAGGATGCCTATCTCTGCAGATACCTCAATGACGTTACAACCAGGGTGAACGTACACCAGCATTAGGGAAGGGAAATTCCTGGCAACATCATGACACACTGGAGAGATAGTATCTCGCAGATCCTGCAGACTAAGAATAGACCTGGGATGGAGGAAAGACAATGACTCAGTAACCTTCTGATATCATCACTGGCAACGTGGGTCATGCAACGTTGCTGCTCGATCGCCAGCACAGGCGCTGGGCCGCACCATCCAACGTTACGCCACGGACAAAATGAAGTAGATCTGATTTGTGCCTATAGCCATATGCAGAGAGAGAGAGAGAGGAGAGAGAAAGAGAGAGAGAGAGAGAGAGAGAGAGAGAGAGAGAGAGATAGCCACCTCTGGAGGAGAGTATGGAGTGATGTGGAGACCAGCGTGGTCTCGTGGGGAACTTGCGTCGCGCCCATGCCCGGTTAAACGATAGGCTATACTATGTTAGAATCAGGCCAGCAATCGGGGATCAGACAACTTAACATTTCCTAGGAACTGGGGTCTCGGCCGAGAGTCTGCCAATCAGGGCGAAGATCGTCCATTCTCAAATAAGCTCTGGATGGTATTGAATACTGGTCATTATTCCCAAACCGAGACAGAATCAATTTATCTACTGCCTGAAGATCAACGCCATTTATCATGAAAGGACAACAATAGTGAAGTGTTTCCTTCATGAAATAATAACTAATTGTTTCATGAATTAAAATTAAAGACAAGGATATTTAACCTATGGAAATGGAGAAGCCACGCCATCTGGTTATATAAATTTAAAAACACGGGCCCAGGACTCACGTGGTTGGTTTTCTCACCCACCACTTCCGGCTCAATAGCAGACCATGCACCCATTCACTGGTTTGCACTTATTTGACCGAATTGAGGGATACTACACCGGCAAGAGACTTCAGAGACAAATAACATTTTTGAAACTGCTTGTAAAGCTAAGTGCCCTCCCCAGCAGTTATTTGAGACAGACAGATTTACTAATGTGATCCGGTAGTATTATTATTTGTTCGGCTGTCTGGAGTTGTTTGTTGGATACCACTACCCAAAACCTGGTATAATTTGTTTGGGATTGTCTGACGGGTGTTATCTAGAGTGACCCAACTGTTGTAGGGTAATTTACTGATTCTTCAACAATCACTACTAATACATAATTTACTACTACTATCATAACTACTATGAAGGTTCCCATGGCATTATGATTTGCCAGACCCGTCGGAGGGCAGTGATGAAGCAGCGGAGATCTGGCATCTATACCAACGACTTCCTGGAGTTTATTTGGCAGCGACACTCCACCGTGCCCAAAGGTATTAGGTAGTTTTTTCACATCAAAGCGACACGGTCTAAGGGCAACAAGAAGAGTACAAAAAAGCCATTTCTCGCCGCTCCCCATAAAAGATAAAAGTGCAGAAGAGTACAAAAATAGAGGCCGATTTCTGAGAGGAGAGGTGTCTTGATTATTAATTCTTCTTGGAAATATGTCAAGTCATAGACAGTAGTCCTGGGCACCTGCCAGTATAGACCTGCTTGCAATCTGGTGTTGAGAAGGTTTCGTATATGAACTTTGTTTATGGATGCCTGGGCATGAAAAAAAATCACCGAGGTGCTTTGCTGCCATCAAAGGGCCCTAAAATTGGCAATCGCAGAAATCCAATATGGCGGCCTTCCGCAGTGCCATGAAAATTTGGTATTTTCGTTCAGATTCGTGGCATATGCGTGTAATACCACTTTCTATATCATTGATTTCAGGGTGAAATCCATTTCTTTAGGGTACATCTGAGCCATCCGAAGGCATACTCACGACATACTGTCTTTTTTCGCTGTCCCATATGTATTTTCTGTTGCATTAACAAGATGTCCTGATTGTTGTTTCCGGCGTAAGGTTGTTGATATATGTGTTTGAAGTAATTTATTTCAGATGTGATCGTCTGTTTTTCTCGGCTGAACATCTACCTCCGATACATAAGTGATAAGTAGATGAAAGTGATCATGGCTATTTAAGAACTTATTTGCGAACTTGTCACTGTAGTTCATTGATTATTAATTGCATATTTTTCAGATCATATGAGGACCTGCTGACCAGAATGAAGTCAAAACATTGAAATGGCGCATTCATCAGTACCTGGACCGTCATGCAAAGCTTGTTCCCTCCATGGAGGAGGGCTGACAAAGTTTGATCCGAGAATTTGCATCATATGCCAGGAGCGGAGCAAAACCCCGGTAACCAGCGAAAATCTGGACGCGAGCGACTGAAACGAGCTGCAAATGATTCGCAACGATGATGTTGCAAAGCGACTCAAGACGATCGATGTGGTGACGAACAAGATGACGGTGAGGACAGTGACAACCTTGCGTTCGTGTACCACTAACACCAACAAAATGTTACAAGTCCTACACGCATTCCGGAAAGCTCAAAGCTATTGAGGCGAAAGCTGCAGCTGTCGAAGATCAAAGCATTGAACAAGAATCACAGGAAACAAAAGCAACTGAACAGAGAAAATCACTTCGTGGCAATGCTGCAAAACTTGAACCTCCGAGCTCTGACAAGGATCCCAACAAATTACCCTGTGTTATTTGTGGAAAGATCAAGCACAAGGACTCTCGTATGAAGTACAGGTTCTGCGAGTACGAGAGTGCAACAAAGTTCATTGGCGCTGCGAGGCACAACCAGGACGATGTCTTTACACGAATCGCAGACCGATTGTTGGACAATGAAGATGCTTCAGTCAAGTCTGTCGTTTCTGCGGATTTCTATTACCACAACCTCTGTCTTCAGAATTATCTTCGCCGATATGAACGATCCACCGCCACCCAAGAAGATACGACAACTTCTATCAACAACATGAAACGTGAACTCTTTACTCGAGCTATCCCATTCATTGATGCCCTCCTAGCAAAGGGTCACTGTTGCACTATGAGTGACATTGTGGCATTTGCCCAGAGCCTTTTGGAAGATGGTGAAGTGCTGACAAGTACCTTTCAAAACCGTGACATGAAGCATCTCATCATCTCGCATTATGGAGACTCTCGAATCGATTTCTGCCAACACAAAGAGAGCCACTGAATCTGACATTTTCTTCTCGTCCGGTATCACTGCAGCTGACCCGGAAGCCATACAGTTGAGAAATCAGAACATAATGAGAGAAGCCGGTGCCAAATTGAGGGAGGTCCTCCTGTGATGCGTTGATTTCTGGTCTGCAAGACAGCTTCTGTGACAGCACGGACTTGAAAGACTCGTGGGGAGAGTACCGTGATGCCCGCGCCACTTCTGACATTCCTGTTGGCTCTC
Organism: Eriocheir sinensis; assembly: GCF_024679095.1. Lineage (NCBI taxonomy): Eukaryota > Metazoa > Arthropoda > Malacostraca > Decapoda > Varunidae > Eriocheir > Eriocheir sinensis. Next base: position 14,961,029 of record NC_066531.1, on the reverse strand, counting down.
TACAAGATTCCTCAGCATAAACTCTACCGTAGCAGTGTTGCTGAGCTTTCAGAAGATCTCGCCTCGAACCGCCAGAAGAGGAAGAGGACGTAACAAAATATGACCAATTGCCGCAGCCACCACCATCAGCATCAGAACAGGCACCTCCGCAACAACCGGCAAAATCCACAGACCACGGAGAGACCACGAAGATAAATCACAAGGCTACACAACTGGGTATTGTTTGTTTCAAATGCTGGTGTATACCATCCACAATGGAGTCAAGATAACACCTTTACATCTGATGCTTGGCCATTCTCTTTATGCTCGAGATCGAAGCAAGAGCTTCTGCGGTCAGCCCGGTATTCAATAGAATCGGCGCTTGTGCCAGCTATCAGAGTGTTAGGTCTGTCGCAGTCTTCTTGCAAGTTAATGCTGTAAAGTGCTCGGAGCATGGCGAGACACCGTTGGCTGGCACTTTCAACATAAGCGACTATACCAGAAGGCAGGCATGGACAACTCGGATTATGCAGACAAATCATCGCTGTCCGGCACAGAAGGGTCAAGCATCACGCCGCTCTGGTGTTGTTCCAAGATGACACAATCAACCGACCGCGTACAAACCCAGTGTGTCAAGTACAGGACTGAGCTCTGGTGATTCAATTTCAAGACGAAGCTTCCATGCCAAGATATACCTCCGCACGTGAAGCCAGCGACACGACCCACCTTGCCTGACGATATGATTATGCATCCAGAAACAAGCAAGTGAGTTTGCTTGACATGCAAACTGCCCGAAATGAAGTTAGAATGGATTTCTGATCAGTTTGATCCGAGACGCATCAACTGATCAGAAATTCCGTTTTGGATAGTATAGGATAGTATAGGGATGAGCATGAGTAGAAAGTCGTGCAGCGGGGCCGCGGAGGGAGGAGGCATGCAGTTAGCAAGTTCAGAAGAGCAGTCATCATGAAGATAACGATAAAAGATAGAAAGAGGCAACATAGCAGCGGAATTTAATTAAGAGGTAGAAGGTTGTCAGTAAGAGGAGGAGAACTGATGAGACGAAGAGTTTTAGACTCCACTCTGTCCAGGAGAGTTGTGGAGTGGAATTATTGTTATTGTTGTTGTTTCATATAAAGATTAATATACGAATTTTCTTTATATCTCTCTCTCTCTCTATCTCTCTCTCTCTCTCTCTCTCTCTCTCTCTCTCTCAGACACATACGACCTGGTGGTCACCTGGCGGTATGGGCGAAGGTCACATCTCACACAGTGGCCTCGACGACGTTAAAAGCGTCGCAAAGAACGGTGAGTGAGTAAGTGAGCCTGCGTGCCTGCGTGCGTGCGTGTGAGTGTGAAAGTGTTTTTACAAAAAAGGAGACAGCTCAATGGCACAAAAAAAAAACAATAATATTAAAAAGCCTGCTACTCGCTGCTCCTGAGAAAAAGAAATCAAAGAGGTGGCCGAAAGAGAGGGCAATTTCGGGAGGAGAGGTGCCCTGATACCCTCCTCTTGAAAGAGTTCAAGTCGTAAGTAGGAGTAAATACAGATGAAGGAAGATTGTTCCAGAGTTTACCAGCGTGAGGGATGAAAGAGTGAAGATGCTGGTTAAATCTTGCACAATGGGTTTGGATGTATAGGGATGAACATGAGTAGAAAGTCGTGCAGCAGGGCCGCGGGAGGGGAGGAGGCATTCAGTTAGCAAGTTCAGAAGAGCAGTCAGCGTGAAAATAGCGATAGAAGATAAAAAGAGAGGCAACATCGCGACGGAATTTAAGAGGTAGAAAACTATCAGTTGGAAGAGGAGAGCTGATGAGACGAAGAGCCTTAGACTTCACGCTGTCCAGAAAAGGTGTGTGGAGGACCCTCCCCACACGTGTGAGATGCATACTCCATACAAGGGCGGACAAGGCCCCTGTATATGGACAGCAACTGTGCGGGGGAGAAGAACTGGATGAGACGATACAGAACTCCCAACCTCGAGGAAGCTGATTTAGCGAGAGTGGAAATATGAAGTTTCCAGTCGAGATTTTGAGTTAAGAATAGACCGAGGATATTTAGTGTTGAAGAAGGTGACAGCTGAGTGTTGTTGAAGAATAGCGGATAGGTGTTTGGAAGATTGTGTCGAGTTGATAGGTGGGGAAATTGAGTTTTTGAGGCATTGAAGGACACAAGGATTCTACAACCCCAATCGGAAATGATTGCAAGGTGTGAGGTTGCGTTCTGCAGCCTCCAGTCTGGAGTCGTGTACTTCCTGTTGGGATGGGCTTCTATTGAAAGAAGTTGAATAATGCAGAGTGGAGTCGTCGGCGTATGAGTGGACAGGACAGTTTGTTATTGAAAGAAGATCATTGATGAATAACAAGAAGAGAGTGGCTGATAGGATAGGTTTAGGGGAAGAACAGTGACCGTCTACCTCCGCAGAGATACAACGGCCGGAAAGGAAACTGGAGATAAAGGAACAGAGAGAGGGATAGAATCTGAAAGAGGGCAGTTTAGAAAGCAAAGACTTGTGCCAGACTCTATCGAAGGCTTTCGATATGTCTAGCGCAACTGAGAAAGTTTCACCGAAATGGCTAAAAGAGGATGACCAAGAGTCAGTTAAGAGAGCAAGAAGATCACCAGTAGAACGCCCCTTGCGGAACCCATACTGGCGATTAGATAGAAGGTTGGAAGTGGAAAGGTGCTTTTGAATCTTCCGGTTAAGGATTGATTCAAAAGCCTTAGATATACATGAAAGTAAAGCTAAAGGGCGATAGTTTGAGGGATTGGAACGGTCACCCTTCTTAGGCACAGGCTGTACAAAGGCATACTTCCAACAGGAAGGATAGGTAGATATTGATAGGCAGAGACGAAAGAGTTTGACCAGGCAGGGTGTCAGCACGGAAGCATAGTTTTTAAGGACAATAAGAGACTCCATCAGGTCCATAAGCCTTCTGAGAGTTGAGGCCAGAGAGGGCATAGAAAACATCATTTGGAAGAATCTTAATAACGGGCATAAAGGAGTCAGAGGGGGGGTGAGTAGGAGAAATATGCCCAGAATCGTCCAGGGTGGAGATCTTACAGAAAGTTTGAGCCTTACAGACAGATGAGACGGCAGTGCTGTCGTCAGGGTTGAGGAAAAGAGGAAAGAGTAAGTGAAATTGGAGACATTTTGGCTAGATGCCAGAAGTCACGAGAAGAATTAGAAGAAGCAAGGTGTTGACATTTTCTATTGATTAAAGCAGTTTTGGTAAGTCAGATAATAGATTTTGTGAGCTGCCTCTCTATCTTTAATAGCACGAGAACAAGCACGATTAAACCAAGGATTTTTAGTATGAGGAGTAAAAAAAGAACGTGGAATGTATGCCTCCATTCCAGAGACAATCACCTCTGAGATGCGCTGGGCACACACAGAGGGGTCTCTCTCCTGGAGGCAGTAATCATTCCACGGGAAATCGGAAAAGTACATCCTCAGGTTGTAACGGTGTAACGCTTGGTTGCGGGGACTTGCGGGCGTGAAGGGAAAATCTTGCTGTCTTAGAAGAAATATATTCTTAACCTAAGATACAGCGTAGCGTGGGTGAGAGACGAGACGCTAGGTGTGTGTCGTGCGAGCTCTCTCGAAGGAGTGACGAGTTTCAGAGTGGAAAATAATGAAGTTACAATTGGTCACGTATGTCAAGGTGACCTCTAAGCTTGATGAAATGCTTTGTATACAAACTGAGATGGTAAACACTGACAGCTGACATTCCTACAAGGTGACGTGATCTATCTGTCGTGGATTTTTTCCATTGATATTGCATGCCTAATCCGTGGTGATAATAAGTAATAATAATAATAATACATTGAGATACTACAATTACTATAACACTGCTCGGTCACCTACCGCTGATCGCGACCTCGCGACACCCCCCAAAAAATCTAATTAGTAGTGGACCCGATATAGTGTGAACATGATGAGCAGACTGCTTATGGGACAAGTATATGAAAACAATGGCTAAGCAGGAATACTCGTGTAGTAATGACTTAAATAATGAGAGGTAACACCAGCGGGTGCAACATAAATCAGAGAAATAATATCTAAATGGAGAAACATAAAGACACAAGTATCTGTAGTTAACAAGTGGCATAGTGACAGAACATGAAATGCTCATCCAGCTTCCAAAAAATAAGAAGAAGAACAACAATAGGTGGGAACATAGTACAATGTTAAGGTACAGGAGCAGGAGAAATGACAAATTTCTTGCCTTTGTCTTGCGTGAGAAAAAAAAAAAAACTACCTAGCCAGTGGCTTCCCTGTATCCTGTCGCCTTGTCTGAACCACCAAATAATCGTGCAGGACAGAGTTCCTCCTAATAAGGTAGCACATGACGACGAGACTGACGAACATCAGAAACATTGGCACAAAAATTCCAGGGTACAAGTAGGTGAGGTGCAAGTATTCAGGCAGCGCTTCCTCCAGGGTTTCTGCAAACTCTGTTTCGTTTGCGAAAGATAGTGAATGAATGGAATTAGTCACATAAGAGATGCTGGAGAAGTGAATGTTATCGAGAGACCGCAGAGGAAACACTCGATGGGAAATATTGGCCGTGAACACCAGACGGATCCGGGACGGGTACGTTGTTATGTTAGTGGAGCGGATATAGCATGCTTCTGCTATGGCATAGTGACCAGTAACCCGTTGATAAGTGGTACCCTCCGGGCAGATTACCGATACATAGAAGGACTGAGGAAAATATAAATATTGCAGACCCTGAAAGTTCTTATGGAAATCAGGTGTTGGTGGTAGTTGCTTGTAAGGGCACAGGGAAAGAGCGTCAGACGCGTTCACTCGGGTGAGGGCGATCTCGTACACTCCTCCCCGACCGGTAGGAAGGCAAAGAGAGACGCAGAGCAATAGAATCGCCTGAAGACCGTTTCCTTGCAATATTGCAAGAGTGAGTATCTAACCGTTGAATACAGAGCGAAATCCTCCGCGATTAAGAAAAGAGACGGGTACGTGTCCAGGGCTAACATACTGTCCTTGGCGGAAAAGGGAAATGGAACAATTTCATGGACCTCAAACACGTCCGCCGTCTGAAACGGAACATGAATGATTATGGCATCGGGCATGAGGGTGGACTCGATCAAGGGGTAAAAATATTGACTCATGTCTGGGGTGAATAAAGGCTTGAGACTATAATTTTGATACCCGATCTGGATAGTCGTTCTCAAATCGTGTAGAGGGAACAAGGCAGGTGTGACTCTACCGTGCGCTGCATCAACCATGTTGCTAATAACCTGCTGATTTGCCGTTGCGACAGAGTTAATGACGTTTTCCAGTAAATGCAAGGCCTGATCTAGGCGGAGAAACTGATTCACCTGGTCGATCTGCTTGACAACTATGTTGACAACCTCTACCATCTTATTTGTTTGCTCTAGCAGTTCCTCAATGTGAGTATGCAATCACGCAAGTTTTCTACAATTGGCGTTGATCACCCTGCGATTTCGGGCAGCAAAGGAAAGTACATGAGCGTAGTGGTCCCGCAAATCGCGCACGTTCTCGTCGGTTGCCGTACCGAAGAGGAACTTGAGGCGGACTCAACGATGTTGAGCAACCCCCTCTTTACCAGAGAGTGAACTGAGTGAAAACAATAATCCATGTCTACCTCATCAACTTTTCGCCGTAAGAACAGAATCCTATCCTCCAGTAGTTGAAAAATATTCAGAGTTGGTACTAGAAGGTGCCTTTGATTCCCTAGTCTTCGTTACCCGTATGGCGTCTGCCATACCGAGTAGTTTTTATGAGACTATCCCGATTGTGTCTGTGGTGTTGGTCAAGGAAGTATATGGATATTTTACGAGGAGCACATCTTCTATGAGGAAGACCTCTCCTGTGTGTGCCGTGAGGGCGCTAGGCTTCAGGTGGATGGGTGTCGTTGCAAGCAGGGAGCCGAGGTACAACAAGATGATCACAAAACGCAACATCATGATCTGAAAGTGGTGGGAATGAAGTGTTTAAACTCGTGGTCTCAAGTTATAGCTATGGGTGTTGCGATTATCTTGTTGAACATTTGACGCTGAGGGGGAATTACCAATATCAAGGTCCAAGGGTGAGGGAATTACTTTCAGACGATCACTGTGAACTTCTAGACTAACTCCACTATTTGACTCAAGAACCTCGAACCTATTATTTCCCCTGACATTCCGAACAACACGGTAAGGACCCACAAATTTTACCCCCAGTTTTGAGCTTCTTTCCGCTTGCTTAATCATGACTGTGTCACCCTCTTTTAATTCCACCGGGACGGCCTGTTTGTTTTGTTTTGACATCATTTCAACCTTTATAACATTTAACGTACACCTAACCTCTGAGTGTATCTTGGAAAACATATGCATCTGCTGTTGCGCGTACTTATTAATGTTGTAGAAAGGTTGTTGTGGTTTTCTTAGGAAGTCGTACGAAAGACGTTTCTCCACCCCATGTAAGATGTGGTAGGGAGACTTCTGCAGAGTCGTTTACCGACGTATTTATGGAAGCGGCTAGGTGCGATAGCCAATCCTTCCAGTTGTAGTGGAGATCGTTCACGATAGGCCGGAGGACCTGTAAGATTTTCCTATTAGCCCTCTCCGCCAACCCATTAGCAGCTGGGTGGTAAGCTGTGATGAAGGATTGCGTGATTTTAACTGAGCGCATATTTCGCTCAATACTGTGTTCCTAAACTCGGTGCCATTGTCACTCAAAAGAATTCGAGGAGACGAATGTGGACACAACACGTGAGTCACGAGGGCATGGGGCACGCATGTGGCTGTCTTGTCCTTGAGAGGCGCTAGAACTAGAAACCTAGATAACTGGTCGACGCACTCCAATAAGTAGCGCGAAACATGTTGGCTCTGGGGGAGCTGTAATAAGTCTATATTAACAACATCCCATTGCTCCTCTGGAACTGGGTATTGGAACATAGGTGCTGGCCTTTGACGGACCCCTGGTGCTTAGCACACACGACGCAATGTGCGACATGTTTTTCTACATCAACCCGTAATGTGGGCCAGTAGAATTTTCGTCTGGTGACAGATAGCGTCTTGTCTCATCCTGGGTGACCCGCAATGGGTGTGTTATGGACCAGCTTAAGCGTCACGGGGACGTATTTGTCTGGGATGACCAGTTGGTCTATAGGTACCGGTTTGGTTGGCCATGACCTACAAAGGAGGTTGTCCTCTGATAGGAAGAATTGTGAAAAGGGAACTGGCAATTCAGGAAGGTTTGATTCGTCTCCCGACTCTAGGGCGTAATTAACCTCTTCCACACAGGGTGGTCTCGCTGAGCAGTGTGTAGCTCAGGTGAAGTGAAGTTGTGGATGACCTCTGGGGTGGTAATCGCGCCTATCGGAATATTCCGAGATAAGGCATCTGCGACCACATTTGTTTTCCCGGTGATATATTTTTTCTCCGGATTGTATGCTTGGATCGTTAAGAACCATCTTGCCAGACGACCGTGTAGGTTTTTTTCCCTTGAAAAGATCAGTTATGGCCGCGTGGTCCGTTTACACCACAATTTTGTACTCCATCACTGTGTCACGAAAATGTTTCAGAGCCCACACAATGGCAAGAGCCTTTTGGTGGGTAACAGAATAGTTCTTTCCGAGCCAAGTACTCGACTGGCGAACGCTATCACATGCTTTGTGCCGGACTTATCTGTTTGCATCAGAGCGGCTGCTAGTCCACTAGCCGAAGCGTCGGTACAAAGCTGAAAGGGGTCCTTGAAATCCGGAAAGACAAGGACCGGATCCTGTAAGCGCTTTCTTTAAATCCTCAAAACTCGTTTGTTGAGCTGGGAGGGATTGAAATGGTACGTCTTTCTTTAAAAGATGGGTTAGGGGACTCGCGAGTGCTGCGAAGTCCATTACGAAAGGCCGGTAATAACCTGCGACGCCCAAGAAAGACCGTACCTTGTCTGCAGACGTTGGCTGAGGGAACTCGGCAATAGCCTTTATTTTGTCGCCCACTGTGTGGATGCCGAATTCGTCCATGACATCCTCCAAGAACTTGATCCGAGGCTATAAGAATTCACATTTGGTGAGTTTGAGCTTTAATCCGACCTCATGAAGTCTGTGTAGGACTGCTTTTAGTGTTGCCATGTGTGCATGCACGTCTTTACTTGCTATAATGATGTCGTCTAAATACACATAAACAGTTACCCAGCAAGTCACCAAAAATACTGTTCATTGTCCTTTGGAAGGTCAAGGGAGCTCCTTTGAGCCCGAACGGCATCCTCGTCCACTCATAGTGTCCATGAGGCGTGCTGAAAGTCGTTATTTCACGGGACTCGGGGGCCATAGGCAGTTGCCAGTAGCCACTGACCAGATCTAGACTCGTAAAGACTTTATTTCCTCTACCGAGACACATCAGAAGATCTCTAAGAACGGGAAACGGAAAATGATCATCCACGGTCGTGTTGTTCACACGCCGGAAATCAATCACAGGACGATAAGAACCTTCTTTCTTTGGAACCAGAAACAAGGGTGAATTCCACGGGGAGTTCGATTCTTTGATGACACCTTGTTCTAACATATCAGATATAAGTTGCTGCACTACTTCCCTCTGACTGTGGGGGAGCTTGTATGCATTGATATATACAGGATTGGTATTGGGTTTTAACTTAATGTGATTGTGTTCAGCACACTGCGTAACTCCAAGCGGCTCGCCTGGTAGAGCAAGCGCCCCCCTATAATGTTCCAGCAGCTGGACTAAGGTTGGCTTAATTTCGGAATGGTGTGCATCTTTTAGGAATGCCTCTAAATTAGCTGTGTCTTGTTCGGGAGAAGCCTGACACGCCGAGGTTATGCCTGAGACTTGGGCTTAAGGGTATGCAGCTGGTTCCGGGGCTACATTTTTCCCATACACTAGACACTGGGATAATCTAACCCCGTGTTTTAAGGATACAAGGGATCCTGACGTGTTTATTACCAATGCCTCTGCAATACCTCCCTCTTTGACTATCGCGAGAGTTACCTCCACCGTCACCCGGTGTATGTGTGGTGCTCCGTCGATACACACATCACTGCCCGTTAGAGGAGCGTTAGGTAACCCGATTTTAACAAGTTTTGCAGCACGATCCGGAACTACTTGAGGACCTTCTACGACTGCCGTTACTGTCCGCCACAAGTCTGTAATGTTTTCGTGTGGTTTGACCGTAAGAGGTGACACTTGGGCGGTGGGAGACCCTGAGTCTGTGGTGGGTTGTTCATTTTCCCCCTCTGAGGGCGGGATTACAGGTGACATAGGCGATGGATTTACCATCCCCTGTATGCGTCGTCCTTGATACACGATCGCGTTGCTTTCAGGGTTTATGGTTATGTGCAGGTCTTTCATGGCGTTTAATCCTAAGATCCCATCCACAGGTAAGGCAAACCTTCTAGATACATAAAAGAAATCTCGAAAGGAACATACCTTTTCATGTAAGCTGACTGTTAGTGGTACTCGCCCAAGGATTCCCAAAGTGGTAGCTGTCACGCCTACCACATTCAGGTCGTTCTCTTGGAGCGGCCAATTTCCCCCTCTCGCCTGTCGTGTCAGTGACCTGTAAGCGGAGTCTGTGATTACATTGACTGTTGCACCTGTGTCTACCGCTAAGGTGAGTGAAATTTTGCCCACCTTGCAAGGGAGGGCAATTATGCTTGTCCGCCCCAAGGCGGCAGTGACTGAGTCAAGTTGCTCCCAATTAGTATCGTCCTTATGGGGTACTTGGATGTACGCCTTGGGGCTGTCACAAAGTCATGCCTTTTTATTCTGAGAAGAGGAGGAGTGTGGTTTACTGTCCGCCGAGGACTTGTTCTTCTGTTCCTCCTTTGCCTTTTGTATTGCATAACAACTGTCGGAATCATGAAAACAATTCCCGTGGACATGGCAAAAGGCAGCCTTCCGCCGATGGTTTGGCCTAGGGTTCCTGTGTGATGAGTGATGGGCACCCCTGTAACCTCCTGATCTCCTATCAGATCCCTGTCTTGAGTGTGTTGAGTCCCTACGTTTCGCGAAGCAAGAATTCTCGGAATGTCCTGATTGTTTGCAAAAACTACAGGTGAGAGATGCCTTACTTTGTGCCTGCAATGCTGCGGCAGTTGCGAGGGGTTGATGGTGAGTGTGTTCTTGAACCTTGACTTCTAACTCTGAGACGAAGTCAACCAACTTCCCGCCCGGTTTGAAGGTCAAGGGAAGGGCAGAACGGCGGTTCTTCTCTGAAATATGAAATAAGTGAAAAAGCAACTCGAAGACTGTCTTCACCTGGTGTTTTTGCATACTGCCCCCTGAGAGCCATTGCGCGTCTTCTAGACTTTTGACACAATCAACCGCCAGCTGATTTGCCTCATTCATGGCGTCCCAAATCGGCTTTGTTGAGGATTTTTTTTTGGGAGGGGCTCAACCGTGTGTGCGATCTGTCTAACGAAGCTTGGTTTACTCCCGCCTCCGAAGATTTTTATGAAATTCCTTTTAAAAATCTCATAGTTTACTCCAATGTCCACCGCGGCAAACACTGAGGACTGCATCAAATTTAGTGCCCGAGAGCCTGGTAGTAACCCGGACCGAATGAATGCAATTTTATCATGATCTTCCGTAATGGAGGAATTTACGATGGCAGACTCACATAGATCTAGGAACTGTCTCGCCGAATAATCTGACTCGCTGCCGGAGAACTGTCGAAAACTGGCGTGAGTTGGAATAACCCGAATCGGTGGAGGGGGGGGGGGGAGGTGGATTGGTAGGCATTGTGGCCGGTTGAGTGGGGGTTAAGTATCCCGAAGAACCCGGAGGTGAAGGGTCCCTGTTTGGAATTGAGGAATACTGAGTACCTGAACGTAATTTTACAACATTAAGATCATTGGTGCCTGAACCGTGTTCCACTTCCTCCTTACCTGAGGGACTCGTTAACTGTTTAAAGGTGTCACCGAGTTTAGCGAGAGTGTCTTTGTTCATATTATGGCTTAAATCAGTTACAATATATGAGCATATTTTAATTGCTGTAAATATTAACGTAACGCGTCTGAGTTAAAAGTTTGCGCCGTACCCCTAAAAACAAGAAGGGATGGTAAGCAAGGTGGCCGTTAGACGTAATAGAAAGTTAAGGTTATAATGTCAGGTTATAATGTAATGTTATAATGTTATGGTTATATGAAATAATGACCCAATAACGCAGCCGTTATTTGGTTAGGAGAAATAAGTGAGCATGCCCTTAAAGTGCGGGTTTCTCCCGAAAGCCGAAGAGAAAACGGAGCAAGGGCACACTGAGGAAGTTTGAATTAGAGGATTTAGGATAGAGATAGTAGGAGGGAACAGAGTAGAAGTTGCTGTCAGTAGCCTCAGTAACCTGTGTTTCGGTGAGGAAGAGAAAATAAGGTTTAGAGGAGGAGAGATGGTGTTCCACAGAATGAAAATTAGAACGAAGACCGCGAATGTTGCAGAAATTGATAAGGAGGAGGTTCGAGGAGTTATCAGGACACCTCTCAAGTCGGCAGCCAGAAGGGGAATTTATGGTCCCCCCCCAGGCGGGGGGAAAAGGTGTGTGTGTTGTGTGAATGTAGCGTGGTGTAGAAAGAGAGAGGAACTGTCTTTAGAGAGCATGCTGAACTGCTCTCTGGTGTTGATGAGACAAAAGGGAAACGGTTAGTGAGGACATGGGAAGGGTCTTTGAAGGGCTTCAGCACCCTCCTCGCTTCCCATATATCCTCACCGGGAGTAGGTCACACCCGTTCGGTAGGTGTCTTCCTACCTACTCCTACTATAGGATCGCAAAACAGTTCATGGTAATCCCAGCAACTTTTACGAGAGGCTTTTCCAACAGGCGAACTTAGGCGCCGTTTAGGATGGGAAAGAGCCTACATAGAGACTTCAGATTTGCCTGGAGTAAACGTTGAGGCGGTCTTCTTATGGTGGGCTAGACGACGCGCCCCCTAGCGTATGCCCCAATGATTAACTGATTTCCTCCTCTCCGGCACTCCAGGAGGCTTCGTGATCATCGTGATGCGCTATGAGTTCCTACAGACCGTGCCTTCCTACAAGGACAAGCTGGAGCCTTACATGGACCAGCTGGAGGCGGACGGGAAGTGGAAGAAGGTAGGGAGCACCGTTGCCAGATTATCGTACTCAGAGCATAGTATTTACCGTTTTTTGACACCTAACTATTGCCAAGAAACATCAGGAATTCACTATTTTAACGATAGATATAAATGAATCTAGTTATTGAGCCCCAGGAGACAGTTTTGGGGTCGGAAGTTGGTAAATATAAGAGGCTGAATACAACTATCTGGCAACATTGGTACAAGAAAACATTTACTCTAATCGAGGTTTCTGTCTGGCGGGGCTGTTCACTGTATGGGCGCCTGTCACGACACTCTGGTATAAGGAGATGGTCAGGAGCTGGCCAGGGGGAGAAGGTCACGTATTTGAAATGATGGTCATAATTCCTTCAGGTGGAGCGGCGCATCGTCCCAAACTATTTATGTGACAAGGAGGGTCTCGTCTTCGTCTTCCGCATCACTAAGCCTGAGTGAGGAGGAAGAGGAGGGAAGGGAAAGGAGAGAATGAATTAAATGAATATTTAAATAATTGAGAGCATGGCGCCGCAACAACGTGGTCATATGGCGCCGAATATTACTATTTTAAATTTTGTGGCGGAGGCCAGCCTCCGCCACAAACTTCAGCACCTCATGTCCCGGGGTAAGGCACATCTCCCCCAGGATGAGGGAGAGGCGGAAGGTTCCATCATCTCCCCGGCAGCGAGGGAGGTATTGCTCTCGCAGGTCCCTCAGACTTGGACACTCGACCAGCAAGTGACGTACAGTCAAGGGGACCAAGCAGTCATCACAATAAGGCTGAGCGCCCCGGGACATAAGGTAGCTGTGTGTCAAGTGTGTGTGACCCGTCCTAAGGCGGGTCAGTACCGTTTCATGGCGTCGCTCCCTCATACGAAGGAGCGGCCATGGGCGGACAACCCTGGCAATCTCCCCATCTTTGCAGTGGCTCTTATTTCCTCCCATCGAGGTTTCAATACATAGTGTGCATAAGCTGTGATGGAAGGAAACAGTTAGATATAATGAACATATCAAGGGGGGACAGGACTACGAGCAGAGGCCTTGGCTATCTCTTAAGCCCTCTCGTTACATTCGACAGAGACGTGCAGGGACCCAGCATAAGGAAATCGTGTGACCACGTCTGCGGCACAGTAGCAGCCAGATAAATATTTGGAGCACCAAAGGATGGAAGGAAAACCGGTTCTCAACTGACGAGAGGGCAGCACGGGAGCCAGAAAAATCACGTATCTCCCCACCTGGAGAGGATAGATAGTACGGAGAGCAAGGATAATGGCAGAAAGCTCTGCCGTAAAAATGGAACTAAAAGCAGGTAGGGTGCCACACCGGGTAAAATCAGTAAAGACGGCTCCATACCCGACGCCAGCGTCAGACTTGGAGCCGTCAGTAAAAACTGGTATGCTACCCTCATGCTCAAAAGAATGAGCTAAAAACATGGACTTTATGGCAGAGTCCGGCAATGATGCTTTAGGCACTGAGAGGGACCGACAACAGTGTACCTCGAGAACTCCCAGGGTGGAACAGAGAGTAGCTCCGGCACCGCTATGGAAGGTTGAGGCAAGGACACCCTGAATGAGTGTCCTCACCCTAAACCCAAGAGGCTTAAGACATCGTTGGGAGGCAGAATAAAGGTTGTCGAGTGAGGTGTCTGACAGAATGGTGTGTGTGGGGCAACCAGGATTTGCGTGGGCCCTAAACCACAGCCTGCAGATAATGGACTGCCGATGTGGGTCCAGCGGTAACATGCCAGCATCCACAAGGAGGCTTGGAATGGGGCAGGTTCGAAAGGCTCCTGTCGCCAGCCTGACTCCAGCATGGTGGATGGAGTCCAGCGTTTGAGTCGAGCTAGAGTGGCAGAAGAGTACACTGCAACTGTAGTCCAACTTAGACTGCACCAAAGATTGGTATAATCTAAGAAGGATAGTACGGTCTGCACCCCAGGAGAGACTGGACAGTACCTGCAAGAGGGAGAGGCGCTTAGAAACACGCAGCCTTTAAGTCTTTCAGGTGAGGGACCCATGTGAGACGACTGTCAAAAATAACTCCTAAAAGCGTGTTTGCTCGACGACAGGAAGTCTGTTGCCATAAAGGTAGAGGTCAGGCTCACGGAAGGCGCCCTCACCCGCGAAAAAATGCATGGTCAACGTTTTTGTGGAGAGAAGTGAAACCCGTGTGAGTCAGCCCCACCTTGTGACCCGATTGAGTGTCAGCTGGATGTGACGCTCAGCAACATCAAGACGGGGTGAAGCATAGGAGATGGAAAGGTCGTCCACGTATAGTGAACAGTGGATATCTGGTGGTAAGTTGTAAGCGATGCCATTGATGGCCAGGCCAAATAAGGTGACACTAAGGACACTGCCCTGTGGGACACCTTCTTCCTGCACAAAGATGCGCGAAAGAGCAGTGCCAACCCTGACTCTGAAGGTGCAGATCTCTGAGAAAGGACTGGAGGAACAGAGGAAGGTGCCCTCTCAGCCCTATAGAATGAAGGACATGGAGGATGCCATACCTCCATGTTGTGTCAAAGGCCTTCTCGAGATCGAAAACACGCTCACCACGTGACGCTTCTGCGCAAAAGCACGGCAGATGGTAGACTCCAGTTGCACAAGAGCATCAGTGGTGGAGCGAGCTCGACGAAAGCCATATTGTACTGGAGAAAGATGAGTGTGCTTTTCGAGGAACCAGACGAGACGGACATTAACCATCTTTTCAAATACCTTTATAAGGCAAGATGTCAGTGCGATAGGGCGGTAGTGTAGCGGGTTAGCAGGATCCTTCCCTGGCTTAGGGATTGGAATAGTTAGAAGCCTTCCATGATGGAGGAATGAAGTTTATTCCTCCACATGGCATTGTAGATGTTAAGTAGAAAGGAGAGAGTCGTCTGGGGAGGTGCCGTAGCATGGCATAAGGGATACCATCAGGTCCCGGGATGTGTCATTGCAGGTGGACAGAGCAGTGAGTACATCCAGGAGAGTGAACGGCACATTGTACGTTTCCACCCCAAACGACGAAAAGTCTAGCGATGTCGCTCCTGGGAGGCAAGCTCACGCTGTACAGCTGGAGAACGCGAGGCACGTCTGGAGACGTGGGCAAAGGATCGCCAATGGTGTTGGCTACAGTAACACCCTCCGCCACGACGGTGCCATTGATGTTTAGCACCGGTGGAGGAGTAGATACTTCCCCGATATCCTTCGCACACGCTTCCAGACTTTGACATAGGTGTTTGGGATGTCAGGGAGCTTAGAAAGGAGCGAAAAGATGCACGGCGTGCCTCCTTCAAAGTTCTCCGTGCTCGAGCCCTGGCCTGTTTATAGGCCGCCCTGTAAATCAGTTTTGTGACGTTTGTAGCGTCAAAAGCCCGACGACGTTCCACAACGAGCCATGCCTACATTCCTCAGACCACCAAGGTACTGGTCTGCGGTGGACAGTCCCAGAAGTCTGAGGAATGGAGTTCAGCGGACCATCGTATGAGGGCGGTGAAATAAGCGACTGCTTCGTCTATCCACTGAAATCTCTCAAGGCAGTGATCCACCTGAGCAAGAAGGCGAATGTAGTCCAGTCTGCCCTATCCATTCGCCAGCGAGGGACACGGGCAGGCTTTTGGCATTACCTCGGGGTCTTCAGTACTATGGGGTAATGGTCACTCCTGCACAGGTCCTCAGTGACCTGCCAGGAGAAGTCGAGGTAGACGTCAGGGGAACAGACAGACAAGTCGAGCACGGAGAATGAGCCATTGGCCCCGTGGTAATGAGTCACTTCACCACTGTTGAAAAGGCAGAGATCCAGATCGGCAAAAGCTGCAAACATGACACCCTGCTATTGGTGACAGATCGACAGTGTCACCCCAGAGATGGTGGCGTCCGTTAAAATCGCCCAGATAGTAGGAAAGGGGAGGAAGAAGACGAAGAAGAGCTGTAAAATCCTCCCTAACAACAGGCGTGTTAGGAGGAAGATAAATAGAAGAGAAGGTATAAGTCTTCTGAAGGTGAAGTTGGCCAGCAATCATCTCCAAAGGAGTTAAGAGGAAGAACATAAATGGGATAGAAGAAGATATAAAATAGCAGATCCCCATGACACCCCTGGAGGCGGCAGGATCATGGGGGAATAAAAGCCTGGTAGCCCGCAGGAGGACGAGGAGTGGAAGAGCCCACCATCGTCTCCTGCAGGCATACCACTGAGGGCTGGAGACTCCTCAGAAGGAGTTGTAGCTCCTCCCAGTTAGCTCCTGAGACCTCTGCACCCACTGGAGTATGGTGAAGATGACTCATTTCGAGGGTGCTTCTGAAGACCTCTCGAGGGGTCCTCCCAGTTCTCCCCACAGTAATGGGGAGCCAAATTGGTCTTTTTTCCACAGCAGCACGCTGCCGGGAGGGCAGTGCACAGGCGCCAGCCGCCCACCACCGCCACACCATCGCCACAGGCCACAGGCCGTTGGCCGACCCTGAGTCTGTGGGCAGAGTGGTGACGGCAGGAACCGCCACCACGTCAGCCGCCACGAGCTCACGAGAGAGCTCAGGAGGCTGGTTTTGCAGGAGGACCTCTCTCAAGAGAGTCGTCACTGCGGGAGCGCTTCTGCTTGATATCAGCCTCCATAGGAATCCCACTAGTTGGGCTGTTTGGACAGGCTGGACTGTTTTGGACAGGTTCGACTGTTTGGACAGGCTGGACTGAGGGGAAGGTGTCTGAGGGCGAGTGAGCGCAGGGGTGTTGGCCTGCTCAAGATGTGACTAGCGATGGACGCGTAGGTCACACTTGGCCTGACTAGTCTTGTCAGTGCTTGCTTTTCGCCTCAGGAAAAGATACTCTTTCCTGAGTACGAATAAGAAGCACCTCCTTCTCAAACTTATAGCGGTCACAGTCCTGTGATGAAGCCTGGTGTGCTCCACCGCAGTGGTAGCACCCAACTTGGCAGGACTAGGACAATCAGCAGAGTGACCTGTGCCGCCACAGTTCACACAAACTGCTGGAAGGTCGTTTTGGAGGCGTCGACAGGAACGTGCCACATGGCCGAAGTTCTGGCAGTGAAAGCAACGACGAGATTTGGAATGTACGCCTTGACTGGCAGAGCGTACCAGGCAGTATCCAGAGTATTTGGCAGGACAAGACTATTGAAAGTCAGAAGAAGAGGCGTTGGTGTCAAGACACCGTCGACCTTCTTCTGAAAGCGGTGGACTGCTATAACACCCTCTTCTCTAAACTCTTAGGAGTCTCTCCTCGCTGTAGAGGAGGAGGTCACCTGCAAGCTACCCCTTTCGACTGGTTAAGGGTGGTATGTGGTGCACAGGACACCTCTGCACCCGGCATATTCCAGTCAGGGCACCAAGACGAGAAGCTTCCTCCCAGGATTCCAACCTCCACAAGGAGGCTGCCATCTCGCTTTGTGGTGTTACCTTAGAGCTTGCGGCCTGAAGCCTTGACGATAGCACGGTGAACCTCAAAACGTCAGATCCATGACAGACGTGCCGTTGACGGACTTGACAGTCATGTACTTATCCATGCAAGAGACCGAAGCTCAAACATACCAGAAGGCAGGACTTCTTTGGAAAGCGTTTGCAGGTCAGGCTGGTTTCTCGCTCCCTGCTTGCGACCCTTTACACGAGAGGCCCACAGGACGGGAAGACGAGGAGAGGGGATAATCCCTCTTAGTGCCACTCTGAGCCTGGAATGAAGCTTCCAGAGTGGCAATAAGTGTTGTGGTCGAGGGAGGCCGAGAGAGTGCGGACGTCAGGGAGAGAGGCAGGCCGGAGATATGTTGGAGGCCCGGAAGCCATGAGTATCTGGCAAATCTTCGCTTCCCACCCCACCCCTTCTCTGAGCCCAATGAAGGGAGAAACAACGCTGGGGCCATAACGCACCCAGCAGCCCAGGGTAGTGGGGAGGTATACGCGAGACACTGTCTGGTGTTTTGTGGCAGCTATAGAATGCATTGTGTAGTGCCCACCAGGCAGTACTCGCTTGACCCTAGCCAACGGGTGACCCACAGGTAGCCGATTGACTTGACCGGGCCGAGATCAAGTCGCCTGTCTCAGCCGGAATAAAGGCGACCAAAGGGACGTGTTGCTATGCCGCAGAGGGCGCAGCGTGCGGCATCGCTCAGACCCCAGGACTCCCGTCTCCCCAGCAACACGGGACGCCACGCACGGCCAAACACGTGGGAGGCTCAGCCATGCCCTTTGATGGTAGTCGGGCAGGCACATACGTCACCACTGGTAGGCCTCCATTACCAGTAGTGACGGGGGAGTGTTTTAGTCCACGCTGGCCGACAAATGTTGCCCTACAGAGGTGGACGATTTGACCACCTAAGTAGGTGGTGATGCTGACCAGGCTTCGTAAGCCCTGCTACCACGGCAAGTGAACGCTCCCCTCAAGGGGGGGAAGAGGAGAGATGAAGAGGAGGGTTATAGTGGTGGCGTGCCAAGGCTGTCTCTGTGTAACAGCCTTGGCTTTCGTCGCGGCACCTGGAGAGACTGAGGTGTGAATTATCGTAGTATCATGGCGTTGATGTTATATGATAGTTCGCTTATACATTTGTCGCGCTTAATCATATTATTGAAATTGTCGTAAAAATCTGTTTTAGTTTATAAGACTGAGGCTGCAGAATCCTTAACCTCAGACCTTGCTATCACTCACTGGGATAAAGGAACTTTGGGTTTTTGTGTCCTCACACGAAAACCCAATTTATCCACCTTCAATCCGACAATCTTCCAAACACCTATCCCTATTCTTCCAACTACACCAGCTGTCACCTTATACCCTTCATAATTAAATATCCCGTCTATCCTTAACTCAAAATCTTAACTGGAAACTTTCATCTCTTCTCCTTACCAATCAGCTTCTCGAGGTTAAGGTTCTGGAAGTTGGGGTATCTGCCGTTTTCTCTAGGTTTTATCGCGAGAGCGAGGATCCCTCTTTATAATAGTTATCGTCATTCCGGGTTCCCCAAAATAGGTTTTTCGGAGATCAGAAAAGTCACTCTGGTTTTAGGCTTAATACTCTTCTACCCGTGTTTATGTTGTATCTGTATACCTGTGTGTGTTTGTGTGTGTGTGTGTGTGGGGGGAGGTTCAAGGGCCAAAAAAAAAGATCATGCGATGGAAGAAAATATAGCCGCTGATCACTGCCTCCATAAAAGAGTTAGAAGAGTGGCCAAAAAGAGGTCAATTTCGGAAGGGGAGAGGCATCTCTGGATACTCTCCTCCTGAAAGAGCTCAACTCGTTAGCAGGAGGAAATACAGATGAAGAAAGATTGTTGCAGAGTTTGCCAGTGTAAGGAACGGAGGAGTAGAGATGCTGGTTAACTCGTGCATAAGGGATTTGGACAGTATAGGGATAAGCGATTAAAACTCGTGTGCAGCGGGGCCGCGGGAGGGAGAGGTATGCAGTTAGCAAGTTCAAAGAGCATATAACACTTTTAAAAGCTGCTGGGGCACCTGAAGTATGGTGATAGCTCATTTTCTCTTTGGCAGACGTAGAGGATGGATGTATTGCTCCTCGGCCTCTGCTGACGTACCACAAATCACGATGTCCCATAACAGCCAAAGTCAAACACAAAAACGACACTGTGTTCGTTTAGACAAGGCAGACATGTGTCCTATATTTAAGCAAGTGGATGATCTCCCAGAAAACCAACTTCCTACATACAAAGATGTTCTATCATGTGTTCTGTGGCATAAATATAAACTGCTTGAATCATCAAAGAGTCCTTCAGTTCACATGATATCTAAGTGTGTTGCAGAAAAGATAGTTCGCATTTACAATGGGAAAACATCCTATAATCAGTCAGAAATGCATTGTTGACAAATTAGAAGCCTATCACAACAAATACAGGAACTCGCTGAAACCTTTCAAAGACCGAAAAAAAATAAATGCCCAAGTTATGATAACAAAGTTAAAGAGTTCATCAGAGAGGCTGCTAGATTATTTGAAGTAACAGCTTGCAGGTGCCCTGAATTCCAGTACTGTGCCTGTCCTCGACAGAAGAAAGTCCCCAAAATAGAACAAGAATTTATAGAGGACCAAATAAAAGAACGTAAAATGTTCATTGGAGGAGTGGACAAACGAACAACTGAAGCCATTAGGAAAAGAGAAGAAAGAAAAAATCAATATGCTGCAAGACCATCAGCCAGTTACAAGCATCAGGATGTCTTGTTCAAAGTGATACCTTGTCCTCAAATTTGACTGACTCGGAAGATGAATACACCCCTTCCAAGTACCAGCTCCATCATAGAAAACCAAAAGAAGGTGGAGCTGTGGGACAACAATGTAGAAATGAAAAAAGAAAAAAAGTAGAAAACAAAAACGTCTGTTCTCTTCTTTCCATGAGGTTTGTGACTGGGTTGGACTGTCTGATCGTGGTGGTGCATTACTATTTAGTGCAATCCTTGAAGTTTTACGGGTTATTACAAAAGAGGATCCTTCCGAAGTCATAGATAGGAACAAAGTACGGAGATCGAGGCAATCAAACGGACACAATTTGACATAGGAAGCACACGGGAAAGTACAAGTTGCAGGCATCTACTTTGATGGAAGGAAAGAAACTCTTACTACGGAGAAGATTGGAAATAGAGACTATAGGAGAAAGATAATTGAAGAGCATATTGCTATAGTGGCTGAACCAGGTTCAGAATATCTAGGCCAGTATTCACCTGCCACTGGTTCTGCAAAGAGTACGTATTGCCACAGGGCTAAAACAGTTTGCTAATAGAGAAAGGAATTTCCATGGAAAAGGTACTGGCGATTGGATGTGATGGACTACTGTAAATACCGGGAATAAATCTGGGGTGATTTGTCAAATTGAGAAAAGCCTTGCCCACCCAGTTCATTGGTTCATCTGTCAGGTCCATAGCAATGAGCTGTCACTACGTCACCTTTTTGAAAAATTCGATGGTAAAACAAGTGGGCCACATGGCTTCGCAGGACCAATTGGAGATAGAAGCGTTGCATTAAACTACAGTTTGACATCAGTGGGAGGAAAATACTCGAAAAGATTATTAGAGACAAACTTGTCAAGTTTCTATAAGACAATAATATAATCTCCGATACCCAGCATGGCTTCAGAAACAAGCGCTCCTGCCTAACGAATTTATTAGAGTTCTTCCAAGGTATATATAAGAACTGGGATGCCCACACCCCCAGTGATGTTTTATACCTGGACTTTCAGAAAGCCT
>NC_066531.1:14892423-14934923 GCF_024679095.1 Eriocheir sinensis | reverse complement strand
CAATAGTGAAGTGTTTCCTTTCATGAAATAATAACTAATTGTTCTTGCTGAATTATAATTAAAGAGCAAGGATAATTTAACCGATGGAAACAGAGAGGAAAGCCACGCCATCTGGCGAGAGAAATTCAAAACATCGCTTCAGACCCACGTGGTTGGTTTTCTCTCACTCCACCACCGGCCTTCTCAAAGTAAAGACCAAGGCACTGCAGCCCACCCATTAACTCGGGCGCAGTGTACCTTCTATTACCTGACTCAGGGATACTACACCCGGCAACGAGACTTCAGAGACAACAATGTCTTTTGAAACCCGCTTCTCAGCTAAGTGCCCCCATCAGTTATTTGAGACAGATAGATTTTACTACACGGATCTGGTAGGATTATTATTTGTTCGGCTGTCTGGAGGTGCTTGTTGGATACCTTCACCACCTAATAGCTGGTAAGCACTTGTTTCTTTGGGATTGTCTGACGGGTGTGTTATTCACTTTGCGAGTGACTTAACTGTTGGGTAGGGTAAATTTACTGATTCCCAACAACTTCTACTACTGCTATAACTTCTACTACTATTACTGGGGGCTTCGTGGTGCAGTGGTTAGCATACTCGGCTCACAACCGAGAGAGCCCGGGTTCGATTCCCGGGCGGAGTGGAAAAATTTGGGCGGCTTTTCCGATACCCTACGCCCCTGTCCACCCAGCAGTGAATGGGTACCAGGTATTAATCGGGGGTTGTGTCCCGTCTCCTGGGATCTGTTCCCTTCTCCTAGAATTCCTTCCCCTCCTGTCTCTCTCCGGCATATGACCACAGATGTTGCGCAAACTAAACATTCCAATACTACTAATACTGCTACTACTACAACTACTACAGCCACTCCCACTGGCACATAGACGCTGTGGACCCGTCGGAGGGCATGATAAAGCAGCGGGAGACTGGCATCTATACCAAAGACTTCCTGGAGTTTATCGGCAGCGGACACTCCACCGTACCCAAAGGTATTAGTGATTTGTTTTTTTACATCAAAGGACACGGCTCAAGGGCAACAAGAGTACAAAAAAAAAGCCCGCTACTCGCCGCTCCCATAAAAGATAAAAGTAAAGAGTAGCCAAAAGGGAGGTCAATTTCGAGTGGAGAGGTGTTTTGATACACTCTTCTTGAAGTAAGTCAAGTCATAGGCAGGAGGAAATACAGACGAAGGAAGGTTGTTCCAGAGTTTACCTCGCGGGAGGAAAGGAGGCATGCAGTTAGCAAGTTCAGAAGAGCAGTCATCATGAAGATATCGATAGAAGATAGAAAAAGAGGCAACATAGCGGCGGAATTTAAGAGGTAAAAGGTTGTCAGTAAGAGGAGGAGAGCTGATGAGACGAAGAGCCTTAGACTCCACTCTGTCCAGGAGAGCTGTGTGAGTGGAATTATTGTTATTGTTGTTGTTTCATATGTAAAGATTAATATACGTATTTTTCTTCTACATCTCTCTCTCTCTCTCTCTCTCTCTCTCTCTCTCTCTCTCTCTCTCTCTCTCTCTCTCAGACACATACGACCTGGTGGTCATCTCGGGCGGTATGGGCGAAGGTCACATCCCACTCAGTGGCCTCGACGACCTGGTGCGCGTCGCAAAGAACGGTGAGTGAGTGAGTGAGTGAGTGTGCGTGCGTGCGTGCGTGAGTGAGTGAGTGAGTGTGAGAGTGTTTTTACAACAAAGGAGGCAGCTCAAGGGCACAAAAAAAGGTAACAATAATATAAAAAAAAAACGCTACTCGGTGCGCCTGAGAAAAAAAATCAAGAGGTGGCCGAAAGAGGGGTCAATTTCGGGAGAAGTGGTGTCCTGATACCCTCCTCTTGAAATAGTTCAAGTCGTAGGCAGGAGGAAATACCGATGAAGGAAGATTGTTCCAGAGTTTACCAGCGTGAGGGATGAAAGAGTGAAGATGCTGGTTAACTCTTGCATAAGGGGTTTGGACAGTATGGGATGAACATGAGTAGAAAGTCGTGTACAGCGGGGCCGCGGGAAGGAAGGAGGCATGCAGTTAGCAAGTTCAGAAGAGCAGTCAGCGTGAAAATAGCGATAGAAAATTGAAAGAGGCAACATCGCGACGGAATTTAAGAGGTAGAAGACTTTCAGTTGGAGGAGGAGAGCTGATGAGACGAAGAGCCTTAGACTCCACTCTGTCCAGAAGAGCTGTGTGAGTGGAGCCCCCCCACACGTGAGATGCATATTCCATACGAGGGCGGACAAGGCCCCAGTACATGGATAGCAACAGTGCGGGGGAGAAGAACTGGAGGAGACGATACAGAACGCCAAACCTCGATGAAGCTGATTTAGCGAGAGAGGAGATATGAAGTTTCCAGTTGAGACTTTGAGTTAAGAATAGACCGAGAATAGGGGATAAGCGTTTGGAAGATTATGTCGAGTTGATAGGTGGATAAATTGAGTTTTTGAGGCATTGAAAGACACAAGGTTCCTTCTACCCCAATCGGAAATGATAGCAAGGTCTGAGGTTAAACGTTCTGCAGACTCCAGTCTGTAGTCGTGTACCTCCTGTTGGGATGGCCTTCTATTGGAAGAAGTTGAATAATGCAGAGTGGAGACGTCGGCGTATGAGTGGACAGGACAGTTTGTTATGGAAAGATCATTGATGAATAGAAAGAAGAGAGTGGGTGATAGGACAGACCCATGTGAAACACCACTGTTGTTAGGTTTAGGGGAAAATCAGTGACCGTCTACCACAGCAGAGATAGAACGGCCGGAAAGGAAACTGGAGATAAGGCAACAGAGAGAGGGATATAATCCAAAAGAGGGCAGTTTAGAAAGCAAAGACTTGTACCAGACTCTATCGAAGGCTTTCGATATGTCTAGCGCAACAGAGAAAGTTTCACCGAAACGGCTAAGAAAGGATGACCAAGAGTCAGTTACGAGAGCAAGAAGATCGCCAGTGGAACGCCCCTTGCGGAATTCATACTGGCGATCAGATAGAAGGTTATAAGTGGAAACGTGCTTTTGAATCTTTCGGTTAAGGATTGATTCAAAAGCTTAAGATAGACAGGAAAGTAAAACTACAGGGCTATAGTTTGAAGGATTGGAACGAGCATACTGCCAGCAGATGTAGATGTTGATAGGTAGAGACGAAAGAGTTTGACCAGGCAGGGTGTCAGCATGGAAGCACAGTTTTTAAGGACAATAGGAGGCACTCCATCAGGTCCATAAGCCTTCTGAGAGTTGAGGCCAGAGAGGGCATATAAGACATCATTATGTATAATCTTAATAACAGACAAAAAGGAGTCAGAGGGGGTATGTAGGAGGAATATGCCCAGAATCGTCCAGGGTGGAGTTCTTACAGAAAGTCTGAGCGAAGAGTTCAGCCTTAGAGATAGATGAGACGGCAGTGCTCCCGTAAGGGTTAAGGAGAGAAGGGAAAGAGGAAGAAGTGAAAGTGGTGGAGATCTTATTGGCTAAGTGCCAGAAGACACGGGAAGAATTAGAAAAAAAGCAAGGTGTTGACATTTTCTATTGATGAAAAGATGTTTTGGTAAGTCGGAGAATAGATTTGGCACGATTCCGGGCTGAAATGTAAAGTTCATGGTTAGTAGGAGTGCGAAGGCTCTGGTGAGTGTGTGTGTGTGTGTGTGTGTGTGTGTGTGTGTGTGTGTGTGTGTGTGTGTGTGTGTTTTGCAAGGTCCGCTGAGTGGGTGAAGGCGCTGGAAGCTGGACCCTCAGTTTAGATACTCGTGCGAGGACCCGTAGGTTAGCATTGTTCCTGGGCGTGCCGATCTTCCGCCACGACTATTTCCCAAGGCCACTGAGAAGATTCACCGGGTTTTCCCGTTGAAGATCGTGACAGACGTGTAGAACCATCACTATAGGATCGCAAAACAGTTCATGGTAATCCCAGCAACTTTTACGAGAGGCTTTTCAAACAGGCGAACTTAGGCGCCGTTTAGGATGGGAAAGAGCCTACATAGAGACTTCAGATTTGCCTGGAGTAAACCTTGAGGTGGTCTTCCTAGGGTGGGCTAGACGACGTGCCACCTAGCAGATGCCCCAATGATTAACTGATTTCCTCCTCTCCGGCACTCCAGGAGGCTTCGTGATCATCGTGATGCGCCATGAGTACCTACAGACCGTGCCTTCCTACAAGGACAAGCTGGAGCCTTACATGGACCAGCTGGAGGCGGACGGGAAGTGGAAGAAGGTAGGGAGCACCGTTGCCAGATTATCGTACTCAGAGCATAGTATTTACCGTTTTTTGACACCTAACTATTGCCAAGAAACATCAGGAATTCACTATTTTAACGACAGATATAAATGAATCTAGTTATTGAGCCCCAGGAGACAGTTTTGGGGTCGGAAGTTGGTAAATATATAAGAGGCTGAGTACAACTATCTGGCAACATTGGTACAAGAAAACATTTACTCTAATCAAGGTTTATGTCTGGCGGGGCTGTTCACTGTATGGGCGCCTGTCACGACACTCTGGTATAAGGAGATGGTCAGGAGCTGGCCAGGGGGAGAAGGTCACGTATTTGAAATGATGGTCATAATTCCTTCAGGTGGAGCGGCGCATCGTCCCAAACTATTTATGTGACAAGGAGGGTCTCGTCTTCGTCTTCCGCATCACTAAGCCTGAGTGAGGAGGGAGAGGAGGGAAAGGAAAGGAGAGAGATGAGGAGGAGGAGTTATAGTGGTGCTGTGCCAAAGCCGTCTCTGTGTAACAGCCTTGGCTCTCGTCGCGGCACCCGAGACTGAGGTGTGAATTATCGTGGTATCATGGAGTCTACGATGTTATATGATAGTCTACGCATAGGGCACATTTGTCAGTATTAATCATATTATTGAAATTGTTGCAAAAATCTGTTTTAGGTTACAAGGCTGAGGCTGCAGAATCCTTAACCTCAGACCTTGCTATCATCTCCGATTGGGATAAAAGGAACCTTCTGTCCTTCAATACCTCAAAACCCTAATTTATCCACCTTTCAACTCGACACAATCTTCCAAACACCTATCCCCTATTCTTCAACTACAAACAGACGTCACCTTATAATTCTTCAAAACTAAATATCCTCGGTCTGTTCTTAACTCAAAATCTTAACTGGAAACTTCTTATCTCTTCTCTCACTAAATCAGCTTCCTCGAGGTTGGGCGTTCTGTATCGTCTCCAGTTCTTCTCCCCCGCACAGCTGCTATCCATATACAGGGGCCTTGTCCGCCCTCGTATGGAGTATGCATCGCACGTGTGAGGGGCTCCACCCACACAGCTCTTCTCTACCTTTCGGCCACTCCTCTGTTGTAAAAAAAAAATAAGGTCGCTGATTATGTAGCTGTATGTGTGTGTGCATGTGTAATAGCAAGTTGCCAGAGCACGATAACGAAGACCTCAGACTCATGTGCTGCGACTATAGTATACGTTTAGGAATGCTTGGTCTGGGTCTTGGGGTCTTGATGATGTAGAGACATGTATATATATAATAAACGGGTGCCTACTTCCCCTCAGAATCATGTTAATCTTTGTTTGTTTATCAAGTTAATTTAAGTGATTACTCTTCCTAATTTATAATGTGTCTGCTGTTCCTAATTTATAATGTGTCTGCTGTTCCTAATTTATAATGTGTCTGCTGTTCCTAATTTTAAAAGCGTCTGCTGTTCCTAATTTTAAAAGCGTCTGCTGTTCCTAATTTTAAAAGAGTCTGCTGTTCCTAATTTTAAAAGCATCTGCTGTAGCCCTACGTGGCGTAATGCAGAGGAAGTTAACTTATTTAATCTGAAAGTAAAGTGAAATGATCTGAAAGTAAAGTTAAGTAACAGAGCAGTGAAGTATATGTGGCAGTGAGCATGTGGAAGGATGAGATGGAACGAGAGAACAAAGATTAACGAAAAGAATAAAACCTCTCGCTCCCATCCCTCCCTCCTCCATACTTCCTTCCTCGAACAGAGTCGTCCGCCACTGGAACAGCCTCCCCGCAGAAGTAGTCAGTGCGGAAACGATCAACTCAATTTCCACTGACAGTCACTTTACTGCGTCGGGAGTGAACTGAACGTATCCGAGAGTAGCAGAAGTGCTTTAATCCTTTCCACAGGTCACTTAATGTTCTTAGTTCTGTTATTTTCTTCTTCTATTATGAGATATCATCATCATCATCATAATTTCGTTTAACGTCCGTTTTCACTCTTCCTGAGAGGTTGGACGCTTTATGGGTCTCCTCTATTCTGCTCTGTCTTCTGCCTGATGCTCATCCAATCCCATCACTGCCAGGTCTTCCTGTATACACCTTCTCCACGTTTTCCTAGGTCTATCAACTGGTCTCCTTCCTTTTACTTTCAATCTCTCCAAAACTCCCAGCACTGTATCCTCCCCTGCTCTTCACATGTCCAAACTATAGGAGTCTCCCTTCTGAGCACTGTTTCCAGGTTCTCTACTCCACATCTGTTAGCCACATCTAGCTGCACTGGACACCCTGTCTTGCCAATCTCTCCACAACTCCCAGCACTGTGTCCTCCCCTGCTCCCTTCACATGTCCAAACCATCGGAGTATTTCATTTCTGATCACTGTTTCCAGGTCCTCTACTCCACATCTGTTAGTTACATCTGAACTGGGTACCCTGTCTTGCCAATCTCTCCAAACTTCCCAGCACTGTATCCTCCCCTGCTCTCTTCACATGTCCAAATCATCGGAGTCTTTCCCTTCTGAGGTGGTGGTGGAGTGGTTAGCGTGCCGGCCCCGCCTTCGCAGCATTGATGATGATGAGGGTTCGAATCCACCGCTAACCACCTGGGATTTTTCAGTCACCGCCGAGGGGCCTAAGACTACCCACATGCTGTCCCGAAGACTATCCACCAACCCGGACTCTAGAAGAAGCTATGCAAGTGAAATCAAGAATGATCTCCGGGGGGCAGCATGAGCCAATAATAATTGCCCCACAATAAACATTAGTCTGCGTCATAACGGGCTCGGGCCCACCATCAGGACCCTATTAAAAAGAAAATCCTACCGGCGCTTTAGGTCACATGTAAAAAAGGAAAAAAAAACTGTTTCCAGGTCCTCTACTCCACATCTGTAAGCTACATCTGCACCGGACACCCTATCTTACCATTCTCTCCACAACTCCCAGCACTGTGTCCTCCCCTGCTCTCTTTACATGTCCAAATCCATCGGAGTCTTTCCCTTCTGAGCACTGTTTCCATGCAGGTCCTCTACTCCACATCTGTTAGCTACATCTGCACTGGATCGACACCCTTCTATTATGTGATATGGAACAAAGAATAAAGAAGATAATTAATTGCTCTCCCGCCCCCGCCCTCCCTCCCTCCTTCCTTCATTCCTCGAAATGAGTCGTCCGCCACTGTAACAGCCTTCCTGCAAGAGTGGATTTTCAGTTAATACAAGACACATGTGTGCAATATTCATGCAGTGGATTGATTGATTGATTGATTTAAATTAGGCGCCGCAACAGCCAGGGTCATATGGCGCCGCATTCAATGAGTTAAAAACTAAAAAAAGGCAAATAGCGTAACACTGAGAGTACTTCCCTGTGGTACACCATCCTCAAGTGGACTAACCTCGGAAAGAGTACTCCCCACTCTAACCCGTAAAAGACGATGAGATAAAAACTCCTGAATAAAAACAGGGAGACGGCCACGAAGACCAAACTCAAACAGGTTAAGTAAAATTCCATGACACCAAGCGGTGTCATAGGCCTTCTCCAGATCAAAAAACACGGTCACCTGGTGGTGATTATTGGCAAACGCCTCACAAACTGAGGACTCCAAGGATAAAAGAGCATCCGAAGTGGAGCGCATCTTTCGGAAACCATATTGCACCGGGGTCAATAAATTCCGGCTCTCCAAGTACCACATAAGCCTGACATTCACCATCTTCTCCATCACTTTACAAATGCAGGATGTTAAAGAAATAGGACGATAGTTAGTTGCTTGGAGATGATCTTTCCCAGGCTTCAGAATGGGAGAATTACAGCCACACTCCACAGAGATGGAAAATCACCGGTACGCCAAATGAAATTGTAAAGATCCAATAAAAATGTAAAACCACAGTCAGACATGTGGCGTAAGAAAGCATAAGGGATGTCGTCTGGACCTGGCGAGGAATCATGACACTGGGATAAAGCCGTCTTCAACTCGGAGAGAGAAAATGGGATATTATAAGATTCCCCTCTGGTGGAAGAGAAGTTAACGCCGAGTGATTCCAAATCCCGGCGATGACGAGCCCCTGGTGCAGTAGGATCTTTCCTAGAGACACTGGCAAAGTGCTTGGCGAATAGGTCAGCAACAGTCTTAGGGTCCGCCACCGTTTCCCCTGCATGCGATAACACTGGAGGGGGGAAACTTCCCAGAGATCTTACGAACTCTGTTAAAGACTTCTGTGAGTGTAGTTCTGGTAGTGATGGAAGAGAGATAAGCCTTCCAAGAAATTCGTTGAGCCTCCTTGAAAGTGCGTCGTGCTCGAGCACGCGCTCGCCGAAAAGCATCCAAACACTGGGGGTCCCCACGGTGACGACGAAGTCGAGAGAATGCAGCACGCTTCTCTTGCACAGCAGTAGTGCAAGCGGCGTTCCACCAGGGAACAGGACGTTTAGGGAACTGGCCAGACGTCCTGGGGACTTACTGAAGGGCTACAGAATGTAGGGCATCAGTGAAATAGGATGCAACCTCGTCAGAAGTTCCAAAGTCAGCCAACGGACGAAGAGAGGAGCTAAGTTCCGTAAATCGCTGCCAGTCTGCTTTATCTAGACGCCAGCGAGAAAGGCGTGACTGTGGTACAGAATCAATGCGTTCCAATAAAATTGGAAAGTGGTCACTGCCATACAAGTCCGGTAAGACCCGCCAACGAAAATCAGGAAGAGAATTAGAAGTGCAAAGTGAAAGATCTATAGAGGTAAAAGTACCAGTCTGGCTGTGAAAATGTGTCACCTCCCCAGAGTTTAAAATTTATAATCCCTGATCCTCAATAAAATAAGCAACTAAAAGTCCGCGTGGGTTGGTAGCACCATCATCCCACAACGGATGGCGACCGTTAAAATCCCCTAATAAAAATAAAGGCGAGGAAAGTTCCTGCACCAGGTCGTCAAGATCGTGTCTGTCAACACCATGAAGGAGATAAAGGCTACATAATGTATTAAATTTGCCCAAATAAACCTTAACAGCAACAGACTGCAACGTTGAGTGAAGCTGTGATGGGACCGAAGGGATATCACAGCGAACGAATATGGCGGTGCCACCATGGTGGCCCTGTCCAGGATTAGGGATAATGTAAACTGCCCGATATCCAGGAGGACTAGAGTGAGTGTGGTCTCCGAGCATTGTCTCCTGTAAACAAAGGTAAGCAGGAAAAAACCGATATATCAATGCTCAGAGTTCCTCCCACGAGGCTCGTAGGCCTCTACAATGCCACTGGAGGAGTAGGAAGATGTCTATTTTCGAGTGCGCTCCAGGCGAGCCCCTGAAAGAGACTGCCTTTTACCCACCTGATTCGGTACGGTAATACGACGAGAAGAGGAGACTGGGACCCGAGAGGAGCCGGGTCGAGGGACCTCGAGCTTTCTCCCAACAAAGGAACCTGCGCCCCCTCCGGACGCCGCACTACTAGAGCCAGACCGCACACCATTCCCCGAAGCTACGTGCTCGCGGGGAGGATTCCCAACACTATATCCAAGGGATTTCTCAGTTTCCATATCCCGATCAGGAAAACCACTAGAAGCAACAGGAACTGGAACAGAGGGGGTCTCAGCAGGCTCAATATGAGCCTCCGCATCTTCCTCCATAGGCCTATCCTGAGAGACCCCAGAATCATGTATACCTACAGTAATCTTAGTTGGCAGAACAGATTCAACTGAATCTGTAGAACCGCGATGTCGCTTCTTCATACCTCTGGCGGACTTCGGCGAAGCAATGTGAGGTGCATCTACATCAGCATGCATCACCTGGGACGAGGCCGGAGAAGCCCCATCAGAACCTGGAGGTGACTCGACAGAATCACCGAGGCCACTGTCTTGGAGTTTCTTTCTGTTCTTTCCCACACGAAAAAGAGGGCGCCATAAACAATTGCAACTCACCTTGCCGCCCTTGCTGACCCTCTTAAATATGGCTGGGGAATTGTCCTAGACCCCGCTCAGTTCAACTCCTTAAGCGTGGCCTCTTTCACCATGATCCTCCCCTTAGAAGAGACATCGTTTTTGGTCCCTAGAAAAGGTTATAACGTCTCTATCTTCCACTAGGTACCAGGACAGACCTTCAGAAATGGATTTCCTAATACGCACCCTGTTCCTCGTCGCCCTCGCCTCTAGGTTCAGGTCCTCGCAGCTCAGGACTCTCACGCGTTTTCCCAGGTACACTACATTCACGACAGATGGACCTGCAGTGTCCTTAGCTTCCTCCCCAAAATCGCTAGCCAAGAATGAGCGCCTCGACCACTGTCTCCAACCAGTGGTCATACCAGCCTGGTGCCTGCAAAGCGAGCCTCACCCACTCTGCCCCGTGTCAGCCTTAAGGAACTACATAACAGATTCTACGGCGCACGAACAACATCACCTTTTCTGTGATCCCGCTTCAGCCCTCCCTCTGTCAATCAGGAGGATTGCAGGCCTCCTAAGGACCGTCATAGAGGAAGGAGATCCGGGACATGACCCGCGCGCTCACGATGTCCGAGGGGTAGCTGCCTCCCTGGCTTTCCTTAGGACCCATTCCCTGGACCGGGTCAAGGAGAGCGTCCAGTGGAGCACTGCTTCCTGTTCCTATCTCTCCGTCTGTGGACGACGCCCCCTGCGTTGCGTTAGGACTTCCCCCGTCGAGGGAGATGGAATAGGAAGAAATTTAACTTTTTTTTTTTACTCCTCGGCAGCAAGGTAAAAAAAACGGAGGGTGAAGGTGCACTCCTACCTCTTCCCTCCATGTATATATGTTCCTCTTTCTCCCTTGCGTTTTTTTTTTGTGCTACGCTATAGGTCGTTGTGCCTATTTTTGTTATCAAATGAAGTTTCACGACTACCTTGGAGATTTATTCTGCTGGTATTTCTCTCGGGTAACGGAGTGGATTACTTAACTTTGACACTACGGTAAGTCCGGGCGACCTCAGTCGGTTCTACACTTACCAACTTGGCGGGACGCAAATGTAGACTCAAGTATGTGGTACTTCGATTGAGCTCCCTTTTCTCCGGCTCCAAGTGGGAGTTAGCTATCGTGCACCCTTTTTTGGGAACCCGGAATGACTAGTGCACATTCCTTACTCCCCCCCTCCTTTCCCTCAGAAGGTTCCTCCAGTCTCTGTCGAAGCGCATTGAAGGAATGAGGTGTGGGACTGGCGGCACCTTCCTCTACCTGTGCCCAGGTGGCGCTGCTGACGCCGTTCTCGATCGCTTCATTCGACTGTTCCACGTGTTATTACTTCATTTTGCTGGTGCAGCCTAGACACTTTGTAGACTAGAAGTTGGGATATCTGCCGTTTTTCTCTAGGCTTTATCGCGAGAGCGAGGATCTCTCTCCTATAATAACTATCGTCATTCCGGGTTCCCCAAAACAGGTTTTTCAGAGATCAAAGTCACTCTGGTTTTAGGCTTAATAGTTTCCTACCTGTGTTTATGTTGTTTCTGTATACCTGCGTGTGTTTATGTGTGAGTGTGGGGAGGGGGGGGGGTCAAGGGTAAAAAAAAAAAAAATCATAATGGAAGAAAATATAGCCCCCTGATCACTGCCCCTATAAAGAGTTAGAAGAGTGGCCAAAAAAGAGGTCAATTTCCGAAGGAGAGGCGTCCCGATACTCTCCTCTTGAAAGAGTTCAACTCGTAAGCAGGAGGAAATACAGATGAAGAAAGATTGTTCCAGAGTTTGCCAGTTTAAGGAACGGAGGAGTAGAGATGACGCAGAGAATAGGAGAGAAGACAGTGGGCAGCGGGTGGCGGACGGTGATATCCTCCGTCCGCGCTCTGTGGTGTGGCTGGCTCTCGTTTCGTGCGACTCGCTCACATAACTATTGTGTAAAACTGTTAATATAGTTAAAATTCATCACACCTTTTAATGTCCCTGTGAGAGAGAGAACTAAAGTGAACTAAAGTGAACTTATAACGGCTACCGCTCGGCCACACACCTCACTTAACTAAAGGCTATTGTGTTATCTCACCTACTACAATCAACTTGTGAAGCAGGCCACGGTAACACCGGCCCTGTGACGAGTGAGATAACAGTTCGCGCCTTAAACTTAACATTTAACACCAACCACTTTAAAAGTAACACTTAAAAAGGGTAACAACCTCAGTCGGTTCTATACTTACCAACTTGGCGGAACCCAGATGTAGACTCAAGTACGTGGTACTTCGAGAGAGTTCCCTTTTCTCCAGCTCCAAGTGGGAGTTAGCTATCGTGCACTAGTCATGAAGGGTTCACAAAATGACGGTTTTGATCTCTGAAAAACCTATTTTTGGGAACCCGGAATGACTAGTGCACATTCCTTACTCCCCCCCTCCTTCCCCTGAGAAGGTTCCTCCAGTCTCCGTCGAAGCGCATTGAAAGAATGAGGTGTGGGACTGGCGGCATCTTCCTCTACCTGTGCCCAGGTGGCGCTGCTGACGCCGTTCTCGATCGCTTCATTAGACTGTTCCACGTGTTATTACTTCATTTTGCTGGTGCAGCCTAGACACTTTGTACACTAGAAGTTGGGGTATCTGCCGTTTTTATCTAGGCTTTATCGCGAGAGCGAGGATCTCTCTCCACTATAATAACTATCGTCATTCCGGGTTCCCCAAAATAGGTTTTTCGGAGATCAAAAAAGTCACTCTGGTTTTGGGCTTAATATTTTCCTACCCGTGTTTATGTTGTTTCTGTATACCTGTGTGTGCGTGTGTGTGTGTGTGTGTGTGTGTGGGGGTTCAAGCAAAAAAAAGAGATCATAATGGAAGAAAATATAGCCCGCCGATCACTGCCCCTATAAAAAGAGTTAGAAGAGTGGCCAAAAAAGAGGTCAATTTCGGAAGGAGAGGCATCCCGATACTCTCCTCCTGAAAGAGTTCAACTCGTAAGCAGGAGGAAATACAGATGAAGAAAGATTGTTGCAGAGTTTGCCAGTGTAAGGAACGGAGGAGTAGAGATGCTGGTTAACTCGTGCATAAGGGATTTGGACAGTATAGGGATAAGCTTGATTAAAAACTCGTGTGCAGCGGGGCCGCGGGAGGGGGAGAGGTATGCAGTAAGCAAGTTCAAAAGAGCATATAACACTTTTTAGAAGCTGCTGGGGCACCTGAAGTATGGTGATAGCTCATTTTCTCTTTGGCAGACGTAGAGGATGGATGTATTGCTCCTCGGCCTCTGCTGACGTACCACAAATCACGATGTCCCATAACAGCCAAGGTCAAACACAAAAACGACACTGTGTTCGTTTAGACAAGGCAGACATGTGTCCTATCTTTAAGCAAGTGGATGATCTCCCAGAAAACCAACTTCCTACATACAAAGATGTTCTATCATGTGTTCTGTGGCATAAATATAAACTGCTTGAATCATCAAAGAGTCCTTCAGTTCACATGATATCTAAGTGTGTTGCAGAAAAGATAGTTCACATTTACAGGCAGGAAAACATCCCCATAATCAGTCAGAAATGCATTGTTGACAAATTAGAAGCCTATCACAACAAATACAGGAACTTGCTGAAACCTTTCAAAGACCGAAAAAAAAAATGCCCAAGTTATGATAACAAAGTTAAAGAGTTCATCAGAGATGCTGCTAGATTATTTGAAGTAACAGCTTGCAGGTGCCCTGAATTCCAGTACTGTGCCTGTCCTCGACAGAAAAAAGTCCCCAAAATAGAACAAGAATTTGTAGAGGACCAAATAAATGAACGTAAAATGTTCATTGGAGGAATGGCAAACGAACAACTGAAGCCATTAGGAAAAGAGAAGAAAGAAGAAATCAATATGCTGCAAGACCATCAGCCAGTTACAAGCATCAGGATGTCTTGTTCAAAGTGATACCTCGTCCTCAAATTTGACTGACTCGGCAGATGAATACACCCCTTCCAAGTACCAGCTCCATCATAGAAAACCAAAAGAAGGTGGAGCTGTGGGACAACAATGTAGAAATTAAAAAGAAAAAAAATAGAGAACAAAAACGTCTGTTTTCTTCTTTCCATGAGGTTTGTGACTGGGTTGGAGTGTCCGATCGTGGTGCTGCATTACTATCTAGTGCAATCCTTGAAGATTTAGGGGTTATTACAAAAGAGGATCCTTCCAAAGTCATAGATAGGAACAAAGTACGGAGATCGAGGCAATCAAACGGACAAAATTTGACAAAGGAAGCACATGGGAAAGTATAAGTTGCAGGCATCTACTTTGATGGAAGGAAAGAAACTCTTACTACGGAGAAGATTGGAAATAGAGACTATAGGAGAAAGGTAATTGAAGAGCAAATTGCTATAGTGGCTGAACCAGGTTCAGAATATCTAGGCCAGTATTCACCTGCCACTGGTTCTGCAAAGAGTATTGCCACTGAGCTAAAACAGTTGCTAATAGAAAAGGAATTTCCATGGAAAACGTACTGGCGATTGGACGTGATGGTACAGCTGTAAATACCGGGAATAAATCTGGGGCGATTTGTCAAGTCGAGAAAAGCCTTGCCCACCCAGTTCATTGGTTCATTTATCAGCTCCATGGCAATGAGCTGTCACTACGTCACCTATTTGAAAAACTTGATGGTAAAACAAGTGGGCCACATGGCTTCGCAGGACCAATTGGGAAAAGCAATCTCTAACGGGACTGTTCCTGACACACTGTCAAGGAGAAATTCTGGAAACCTAAACCACTCCATATGGTTCACAACAGCCAATTGGATTCTCCGCCTGTATATTGGTACACAACATCCTACAGAACAACGTAAAACACTTTTTTTTGTTTTCAACAAAGGAGACAGCTCAAGGGCACAAAAACAAGAAACAATAATATAAAAAAAAAACCGCTACTCGCTGCTCCTAAAAAAAGAATCGAAAGAGGTGGCCTAAAGAGTGGTCAATTTCGGGAGGAGAGGTGTCCTGATACCCTCCTCTTGAAAGAGTTCAAGTCGTAGGCAGGAGGAAATACAGATGAAGGAAGGCTGTTCCAGAGTCTACCAGCGCGAGGGATGAAACAGTGAAGATGTTGGTTAACTCTTGCATAAGGGGTTTGAACAGTATAGGGATGAGCATGAGTAGAAAGTCGTGTGCAGCGGGGCCGTGGAAGGGGGGGGAGGCATGCAGTTAGCAAGTTCAGAAGAGCAGTCAACGTGAAAATAGCGATAGAAGATAGAAAGAGAGGCAACTTTAAGAGGTAGAAGACTATCAGTAGGAGGAGGAGAGCTGATGAGACGAAGAGCTTTAGACTCCACTCTGTCCAGAAGAACTGTGTGAATGGAGCCCCCCCACACGTGAGATGCATACTCCTTACGAGGGCGGACAAGGCCCCTTTATATGGATAGCAACTGTGCGGGGGAGAAGGACTGTCGGAGACGATACAGAGCGCCCAACCTCGAGGAAGCTGATTTAGCGAGAGAGAAGATATGAAGTTTCCAGTTGAGATTTTGAGTTAAGGATAGACCGAGGATATCTAGTGTTGAAGAAGGTGACAGCTGAGTGTTGTCGATGAATAGGGGATAGGTGTTTGGAAGATTGTTACGAGCTGATAGGTGGATAAATTGAGTTTTTGAGGCATTGAAGGACACAAGGTTCCTTCTACCCCAATCGGAAATGATAGCAAAGTCTGAGGTTAAGCGTTCTGCAGCCTCCAGTCTGGAGTCGTGTACTTCCTGTTGGGATGGCCTTCTATTGAAAGAAGTTGAATAATGCAAAGTGGAGTCGTCGGCATGAGTGGACAGGACAGTTTGTTGTGGAAAGAAGATCATTAATGAATAACAGGAAGAGAGTGGGTGATAGGACAGAGCCCTGTGGAACACCACTGTTGATAGGTTTAGGGGAAGAACAGTGACCGTCTACCACAGCAGAGATAGAACGGCCGGAAAGGAAACTGGATATAATGGAACAGAGAGAGGGATAGAATCCGAAAGAGGGCAGATTAGAAAGCAAAGACATGTGCCAGACTCTATCGAAGGCTTTCGATATGTCTAGCACAACTGAGAAAGTTTCAACGAAACGGCTAAGAGAGGATGACCAAGAGTCAGTTAATAGAGCAAGAAGATCGGCAGTAGAACGCCCCTTGCAGAACCCATACTGGAGATCAGAATGATAGAAGGTTAGAAGTGTAAAGGTGTTTTTGAATATTCCAGTTAAGGATTGATTCAAAAGCTTTAGATAGACAGGAAAGTAAAGCTATAGGACGGTAGTTTAAGGGATTGGAGCGGTCTGCCTTCTTAGGCACAGGCTGTACAAAGGCATACTTCCGGCAGGAAGGAAAGGTAGATGTTGATAGGCAGAGACGAAAGAGTTTGTCAGCACGGAAGCACAGTTTTTATGGACAATAGGAGGCACTCCATCAAGTCCATAAGCCTTCTGAGAGTTGAGGCTAGAGAGGGCACATAAAACATCATTATGAAGAAACATAATAACAGGCATAAAGGAGTCAGAGGGGGGAATGAGTAGGAGGAATATGCCCAGAATCGTCCAGGGTGGAGTTGTTACAGAAAGTTTGAGCGAAGAGTTCTGCATTAGAGACAGATGAGACGGCAGTGCTGCCGTCAGGGTTAAGGAGATGAGGGAAAGAGGAAAAAGTGAAATTGGAGGAGATATTTTTGGCTAGATGCCAGAAGTCACGGGGATAATTAGAAGAAGCAAGGTGTTGACATTTTCTATTTATAAAATAAGTTTTGGTAAGTCGGAGAATATATTTGGCACGATTCCGGGCTGAAATGTATAGATCAAAGTTAGTGGGAGTTCGAAGGTTCTGGAACCTTTTGTGAGCTGCTTTAGAGATAGATGAGACGGAAGTGTTTCCGTCAAGGTTAAGGAGAGGAGGGAAAGAGTATAAAGTGAAATTGGTGTAGATATTTTTGGCTAGGTGACAGAAGTCACGGGAAGAATTAGATAAAGCAAGGTGTTGACATTTTCTGTTGATGAAAGAGGTTTTGGTAAGTTGGAGAATAGATTTGGCACGATTCCGGGCTGAAATGTAAAGTTTGTGATTAGTAGGAGTGCAAAGGCTCTGGAACCTTTTGTGAGCTGCCTGTCTATCTTTAATAGCACGAGAACAAGCATGGTTAAACCAAGGCTTTTTAGCATGAGGAGTAGAGAAAGAACGTGGAATGTATGCCTCCATTCCAGAGACAATCACCTCTGTGATGCGCTGGGCACACACAGAGGGGTCTCTCTCCTGGGAGCAGTAATCATTCAACGGGAAATCGGAAAAGTACATCCTCAGGACGTCCCACCGAGCTGAGGCAAAATGCCAGAAGCATCGCCTCTTTGGTGGGTCCAGAGGAAGAACAGGAGCGATATGACAAGATACAGAAATAAGGTCGTGATCGGAGGAGCCCAACGGAGAGAACAGTTTGACAGAGTAAGCAGACGGGTTAGAGGTAAGGAAGAGGTCTAGTATGTTGGGCGTGTCTCCAAGACGGTAGGGAATACGTGTAGGGTGCTGAACCAACTGCTCTAGGTCGTTGAGGAGAGCAAAGTTGTAGACTTATCCACCAGGCTGGTCAGTGAAAGAGGATGAAAGCCAAAGCTGGTGGTGAACATTGAAATCTCCCAAGATGGAGATTTCAGTGAAGGGAGAGTAGGTCAAGATGTGCTCCACTTTAGAGTTCAAGTAGTCAAAGAATTTTACATAGTTAGTAGAGTTGGGTGAGAGATAAACAGCACAGATGTATTTAGTAATAGTATGACAATGAAGTCTTAGCCAGATGGTGGAAAATTCAGAAGAGCCAAGGTCGTGGACACGAAAGCAAGTGATGTCTTTGCGCACGTAGACGCAACATCCAGCTTTGGATTGATATTTAGGATAGAGATAGTAGGAGGGAACAGAGTAGAGATTGCTGTCAGTAGCCTCAGAGACCTGTGTTTCGGTGAGGAAGAGAAGGTGAGGTTTAGAGGAGGAGAGATGGTGGTCCACAGAATTAAAATTATGTATTCTAGATATCATGAAAATATGAAATAGAAACATATACAAGAAGTCATTGTGGTTAATGCTGTCTATATGTTTGTCAACAAATGATGAGCGATGGACCGACGGAGTGGATCATCCGTGTCGAGCGGCCGCTGTTTCGCTGACGTCATTTTGAGGTCATTATTAACGTCGACGGATCCGTCAAAACGGAATAGTGGGAACCTCGCCTTACTCATTTCCCTCACCTCCTTCCTTTCCCTCCATCCCCTCCTTTCCTCCCTTATTTTTTATCTCCCTCACCTTCCTTTACTTACACCCTTCTCTCCCTCTTATCACCTCCCTTACTCCTTACCTCCCTCCATCCCCTCCTTTCCTCCCTCATTCTCTCTCTCCTCCCTTTCACTCCATCACCCTTCATTCACACCCCCTCCCCTCCCTTCGCTATCATCTTCTCTCCTCCTTTACTCTTTATCTCCCTCTCCTTCCTTTTCCTCCTCTCCTCCCTTCCCAGTTCCCACCTCTGTACTCCCTTACATTCTCTCCCTCTCCTCCCTTACTCTTTCTCAGTCACGTTGTTTTGTTTAGAAGTGAGCCGAGTACCGCACCCCGCCCCCCCTTGACCCGCTCTATTGTTATATATTTCCATTATTTATATTTCCCTTCCTTCTGTTTCCTCTATTCCTTCTTTCTTCTTCTTTATTCTTCTGTAATTCTCTCCTTTCTCCTTTTTTCTTTGATCTTCTTCCTTTTCTCCTTTATCACAATTCTCATATTACTGTTACTGTAATTATTATTATTATTATTATTATTATTATTATTATTATTATTATTATTATTATTATTATTATTATCATCATTATTATCTCTCTCTCATATAGAAGAAAAAACTATTAAAACAAACACAAAAAACACGATCTCTATCTGTGGAAAAGGATTATAATTGGTTTCATGCACTTAATTAATATTCCTTCCTTTACTGTTTTCTGTTATCATATAACGAATCTTATCATTTTCTCCACTGCATGAATATTGCACACATGTTTCTTGTATTAACTGAAAATCACACAGTATGCGCTAACCACTCTTGCAGGAAGGCTGTTACAGTGGCGGACGACTCAATTCGAGGAAGGAAGGAGGGGGAGGGAGAGCAATTTATTATCTTCTTTATTCTTTGTTCCATATCTCATAATAGAAGGGTGTCGATCCAGTGCAGATGTAGCTAACAGATGTGGAGTAGAGGACCTGCATGGAAACAGTGCTCAGAAGGGAAAGACTCCGATGGTTTGGACATGTAAAGAGAGCAGGGGAGGACACAGTGCTGGGAGTTGTGGAGAGAATGGTAAGATAGGGTGTCCGGTGCAGATGTAGCTTACAGATGTGGAGTAGAGGACCTGGAAACAGTTTCTTTTTTCCTTTTTTACATGTGACCTAAAGCGCCGGTATGCTTTTTTTATTAGGGGCCTGATGGTGGGCCCGAGCCCGTTATGGCGCAGACAATTGTTTATAGTGGCGCAATTATTATTGGCTCATGCTGCCCCCCGGAGATCATTCTTGATTTCACTTGCATAGCTTCTTCTAGAGTCCGGGTTGGTGGATAGTCTTCAGGACAGCATGTGGGTAGTCTTAGGCCCCTCGGCGGTGACTGAAAAATCCCAGGTGGTTAGCGGCGGATTCGAACCCTCATCATCATCAACCCTGCGAATGCGGGGCCGGCACGCTAACCACTCCGCCACCACCTCAGAAACATGGAAACATGGAAATGCAGGCAACATAAAGCCTATTGACTCATTACGAGATTGCCGGCTTTGGTGATTTAATCTGCTCGACAGGCACTTGGGGCCTGGGGAGCAGATGAAAGCACCTCGACATTGACGAGCAGATGAAAGCACCTCGATATTGAGGAGCAGATGAAAGCACCTCAATATTCAGTTTACTCCCGACGCAGCGAAGTGAAGGTCGATTCTATATTTGAAGGAGTTGATAGTATTCGCATTTACTACTTCTGAAGGAAGATTGTTCCAGTGACGGATGACTCGGTTTGAAAAGAAACTCCTTCCGATGGGAAAGACTCCGATGGTTTGGACATGTGAAGAGAGCAGGGGAGGATACAGTGCTGGGAGGTTTGGAGAGATTGGCAAGACAGGGTGCGCAGTGCAGATGCAACTAACAGACGTGGAGTAGAGGACCTGGAAACAGTGCTCAGAAGGGAAATACTCCGATGGTTTGGACATGTGAAGGGAGCAGGGGAGGATACAGTGCTGGGAGTTGTGGAGAGATTAGCAAGACAGGGTATCTAGTGCAGCTAGATGTGGATAACAGATGTGGAGTAGAGAACCTGGACACAGTGCTCAGAAGGAAGACTCCTATAGTTCGGACATGTGAAAAGCAGGGGAGGATACAGTGCTGGGAGTTTTGGAGAGATTGAAAGTAAAAGGAAGGAGACCAGTTGGTAGACCTAGGAAAACGTGGAGAAGGTGTATACAGGAAGACTTGGCAGTGATGGGATTGGATGAGCATCAGGCAGAAGACAGAGCAGAATAGAGGAGACCCATAAAGCGTCCAACCGCTCAGGAAGAGTGAAAACGGACGTTAAACGAAATTATGATGATGATGATGATATCTCATAATAGAAGAAGAAAATAACAGAACTAAGAACATTAAGTGACCTTGGATACGTTCAGTTCACTCCCGACGCAGTAAAGTTACTGTCAGTGGAAATGGAGTTGATCGTTTCCGCACTGACTACTTCTGCGGGGAGGCTGTTCCAGTGGCGGACGACTCTGTTCGAGGAAGGAAGTATGGAGGAGGGAGGGATGGGAGCGAGAGTTTTTATTATTTTCGTTAATCTTTGTTCTCTCGTTCCATCTCATCCTTCCACATGCTCACTGCCACATATACTTCACTACTCTGTTACTTAACTTAAATTGCTGATCATTTC
Organism: Eriocheir sinensis; assembly: GCF_024679095.1. Classification (NCBI taxonomy): domain Eukaryota; kingdom Metazoa; phylum Arthropoda; class Malacostraca; order Decapoda; family Varunidae; genus Eriocheir; species Eriocheir sinensis. Next base: position 14,913,974 of record NC_066531.1, on the reverse strand, counting down.
ACTTGAATTTCAGATTAAATAAGTTAACTTCCTCTGCATTGCGCCACGTAGGGCTACAGCAGACGCTTTTAAAATTAGGAACAGCAGACGCTTTTAAAATTAGGAACAGCAGACGCTTTTAAAATTAGGAACAGCAGACGCATTATAAATTAGGAACAGCAGACGCATTATAAATTAGGAACAGCAGACGCATTTAAAATTAGGATGAGTAATCACTTAAATTAACTTGAGAAACAAACAAAGATTAACATGATTCTGAGGGGAAGTAGGCACCCGTTTATTATATATACACATGTCTGTACATCATCAAGACCCCAAGACCCAGACCAAGCATTCCTAAACGTATACTATAGTCGCAGCACACGAGTCTGAGGTCTTCGTTATCGTGTTCTGGCAACTTGCCATTACACATGCACACACACATGCAGCTACATAATCAGCGACCTAATTTTTTTTTTACAACAGAGGAGTGGCCGAAAGATAGAGAAGAGCTGTGTGGGTGGAGCCCCACACACGTGCGATGCATACTCCATACGAGGGCGGACAAGGCCCTTGTATATGGCTAGCAGCGGTGCGGGGCAGAAGAACTGGAGGAGACGATACAGAACGCCCAACCTCGAGGAAGCTGATTTAGTGAGAGAAGATAATATGAGAAGTTTGCAGTTAAGATTTTGAGTTAAGGATAGACCGAGGATATTTAGTTCTGAAGAATTATAAGGTGACAGCTGATTGTAGTTGAAGAATTGGGGATAGGTGTTTGGAAGATTGTGTCGAGTTGAAAAGTGGATAAATTGGGTTTTTGAGGCATTGAAGGACACAAAAACCCAAAGGTTCCTTTTATCCCAATCGGAGATGATAGCAAGGTCTGAGGTTAAGGATTCTGCAGCCTCAGTCTTATAAACTAAAACAGATTTTTACGACAATTTCAATAATATGATTAATACAGACAAATGTGCCCTATGCGTAGACTATCATATAACATCGTAGACGCCATAACGCCAGGTTGCCAGAGCACGATAATTCACCTCAGTCTCGGGTGCCGCGACGAAAGCCAAGGCTGTTACACAGAGACAGCCTTGGCACAGCACCACTATAACTCCTCCTCCTCATCTCTCTCCCTTCCCTCCTCTTCCTCCTCACTCAGGCTTAGTGATGCGGAAGACGAAGACGAGACCCTCCTTGTCACAGAAATAGTTTGGGACGATGCGCCGCTTCACCTGAAGGAATTATGAACATCATCATCAGCCTCTTATATATCTACCAACTTCCGACTTCAAATATGTCTCCTGGGGCTCAATAACTAGATTCATTTATATCTATCGTTAAAATAGTTAATTCCTGATGTTTCTTGGCAATGGTTAGGTGTCAAAAAACGGTAAATACTATGCTCTGAGTACGATAATCTGGCAACGGTGCTCCCTACCTTCTTCCACTTCCCGTCCGCCTCCAGCTGGTCCATGTAAGGCTCCAGCTTGTCCTTGTAGGAAGGCACGGTCTGTAGGAACTCATGGCGCATCACGATGATCACGAAGCCTCCTGGAGTGCCGGAGAGGAGGAACTCACTTAATCATTGGGGCATACGGTAGGGGGCACGTCGTCTAGCCCACCCTTGGGAGACCGCCTCAAGGTTTACTCCAGGCAAATATGAAGTCTCTATGTAGGCTCTTTCCCATCCTAAACGGCGCCTAAGTCCGCCCGTTTGAAAGGCCTCTCGTAAAAGTTGCTGGGATTACCATGAACTGTTTTGCGATCCTATAGTAGGAGTAGGTAGGAAGAAACCTACCGAACGGGCGTGACCTATTCTCGGTGAGGATATAAGGGAAGCGAGGAGGGTGCTGAAGCCCTCCCAAGTCCTCACTAACCGTTTCCCTTTTGTATCATCAACACCAGAGAGCAGTTCAGCATGCTCTCTAAAGACAGTTCCTCTCTCTTTCTACACCACACTACATTCACACAACACACACACCTTGAAACCTTGAACCTCCTCCTTATCAATTTCTGCAACATTCGTGGTCTTCGTTCTAATTTTCATACTGTGGAAACCATCTCTCCTCCTCTAAACCTTATTTTCTCTTCCTCACCGAAACACAGGTTACTGAGGCTACTGACAGCAACTTCTACTCTGTTCCCTCCTACTATCTATATCCACGCACCTGCCCGACTATATCGTCAGCAGTTTCCAGCAGCCATTACGGGGGTCAGTCTCCATGCCATCAGTCAACCTTCCACGCGCTCCTGCCGCGGCCAATGTCTTCCAACGCAACTCCATGGGCTCCAGGTACCCCATGAGCGACGACATCCTTCGTCACCAGCTCTACGTCAGCTGAATATTCTCGGTATTGTACCTGTTCCAAATATTTTCACAAGTGCAAACTCAGCAAAATTGCATCAGAGGCACAACTCTTTTATTTATGTGTATCTAACACTGTTAATCAGTCGTAATTGTGAGAGTAACGATCATTTGCATACGGTATTGATCCTTCTTGTTGTCTGTTAGCGGTAAAACTGTGATTTCCCTACTCTAATTCAAACTTCCTCAGTGTGCCCTTGCTCCGTTTTCTCTTCGCCGTTCGGGAGAAACCCGCACTTTAAGGGCATGCTCACTTATTTCTCCTAACCAAATAACGGCTGCGTTATTGGGTCATTATTTCATATAACCATAACATTATAACATTACATTATAACCTGACATTATAACCTTAACTTTCTATTACGTCTAACGGCCACCTTGCTTACCATTCCTTCTTGTTTTTAGGGGTACGGCGCAAACTTTTAACGCGTTACGTTAATATTTACAGCAATTAAAATATGCTCATATATTGTAACTGATTTAAGCCATAATATGAACAAAGATACTCTCGCTAAACTCGGTGACACCTTTAAACAGTTAACGAGTCCCTCAGGTAAGGAGGAAGTGGAACACGGTTCAGGCACCAATGATCTTAATGTTGTAAATTTACGTTCAGGTACTCAGTATTCCTCAATTCCAAACAGGGACCCTTCACCTCCGGGTTCTTCGGGATACTTAACCCCCACTCAACCGGTCACAATGCCTACCAATCCACCTCCCCCACCCCCCCCCCTCCACCGACTCGGGTTATTCCAACTCACGCCAGTTTTCGACAGTTCTCCGGCAGCGAGTCAGATTATTCGGCGAGACAGTTCCTAGATCTATGTGAGTCTGCCATTGTAAATTCCTCCATTACGGAAGATCATGATAAAATTGCATTCATTCGGTCCGGGTTACTACCAGGCTCTCGGGCACTAAATTTGATGCTGTCCTCAGCGTTTGCTTCGGTGGACATTGGAGTAAACTATGAGATTTTTAAAAGGAATTTCATGAAAATCTTCGGAGGCGGGAGTAAACCAAGCTTCGTTAGACAGATCGCACACACGGTTGAGCCCCTCCAAAAAAAAATCCTCAACAAAGCCGATTTGGGACACCATGACTGAGGCAAATCAGCTGGCGGTTGATTGTGTCAAAGTCTAGAAGACGCGCAATGGCTCTCAGGGGGCAGTATGCAAAAACACCAGGTGAAGACAGTCTTCGAGTTGCTTTTTTACTTATTTCATATTTCAGAGAAGAACCGCCGTTCTGCCCTTCCCTTGACCTTCAAACCGGACGGGAAGTTGATTGACTTCGTCTCAGAGTTAGAAGTCAATGTTCAAGAACACACTCACCATCAACCTCTCCCAACTGCCGCAGCATTGCAGGCACAAAGTAAGGCATCTCTCACCTGTAGTTTTTACAAACAATCAGGACATTTCGAGAATTCTTGCTTCGCGAAACGTAGGGACTCAACACACTCAAGACAGGGATCTGATAGGAGATCAGGAGGTTACAGGGGTGGCCATCACTCATCACACAGGAACCCTAGGCCAAACCATCAGCGGAAGGCTGCCTTTTGCCATGTCCACGGGAATTGTTTTCATGATTCAGACAGTTGTTATGCAATACAAAAGGCCAAGGAGGAACAGAGGAACAAGTCCTCGGCGGACAGGAAACCACACTCCTCCTCTTCTCAGAATAAAAAGGCATGACTTTGTGACAGCCCCAAGGCGTACATCCAAGTATCCCATAAGGACGATACTAATTGGGAGCAACTTGACTCAGTCACTGCCGCCTTGGGACGGACAAGCATAATTGCCCTCCCTTGCAAGGTGGGCAAAATTTCACTCACCTTAGCGGTAGACACAGGTGCAACAGTCAATGTAATCTAAGACTCCGCTTACAGGTCACTGACACGACAGGCGAGAGGGGAAAATTGGCAGCTCCAAGAGAACGACCTGAATGTGGTAGGCGTGACGGGCACCACTATGGGAATCCTTGGGCGAGTACCACTAACAGTCAGCTTACATGAAAAGGTATGTTCCTTTCGAGATTTCTTTTATGTATCTAGCAGGTTTGCCTTACCTGTGGATGGGATCTTAGGATTAAACGCCATGAAAGACCTGCACATAACCATAAACCCTGAAAGCAACGCGATCGTTTATCAAGGACGACGCATACAGGGGATGGTAAATCCATCGCCTATGTCACCTGTAATCCCGCCCTCAGAGGGGGAAAATGACCAACCCACCACAGACTCAGGGTCTCCCACCGCCCAAGTGTCACCTCTTACGGTCAAACCACACGAAAACATTACAGACTTGTGGCGGACAGTAACGGCAGTCGTAGAAGGTCCTCAAGTAGTTCCGGATCGTGCTGCAAAACTTGTTAAAATCCGGTTACCTAACTCTCCTCCAACGGGCAGTGATGTGTGTATCGACGGAGCACCACACATACACCGGGTGACGGTGGAGGTAACTCTCGCGATAGTCAAAGAGGGAGGTATTGCAGAGGCATTGGTAATAAACACGTCAGGATCCCCTGTATCCTTAAAACACGGGGTTAGATTATGCCAGTGTCTAGTGTATGGGAAAAATGTAGCCCCGGAACCAGCTGCATACCCTTCAGCCCAAGTTGCAGGCATAACCTCGGCGTGTCAGGCTTCTCCCGAACAAGACACAGCTAATTTAGAGGCATTCCTAAAAGTTGCACACAATTCCGAAATTAAGCCAACCTTAGTCCGGCTGCTGGAACATTATAGGGGGGCGCTTGCTCTACCAGGCGAGCCGCTTGGAGTTACGCAGTGTGCTGAACACAATCACATTAAGTTAAAATCCAATACCAATCCTGTATATATCAATGCATACAAGCTCCCCCACAGTCAGAGGGAAGTAGTGCAGCAACTTATATCTGATATGTTAGAACAAGGTGTCATCAAAGAATCGAACTCCCCGTGGAATTTACCCTTGTTTCTGGTTCCAAAGAAAGACGGTTCTTATCGTCCTGTGATTGATTTCCGGCGTGTGAACAACGCGACCGTGGATTATCATTTTCCGTTTCCCGTTCTTGGAGATCTTCTGATGTGTCTCGGTAGAGGAAATAAAGTCTTTACGAGTCTAGATCTGGTCAGTGACTACTGGCAACTGCCTATGGCCCCCGAGTCACGTGAAATAACGACTTTCAGCACGCCTCATGGACACTATGAGTGGACGATGATTCCGTTCGGGCTCAAAGGAGCTCCCTTGACCTTCCAAAGGACAATGAACATTATTTTTGGTGACTTGCTGGGCAACTGTTTATGTGTATTTAGACGACATCATTATAGCAAGTAAAGACGTGCATGCACACATGGCAACACTAAAAGCAGTCCTACACAGACTTCAAGAGGTCGGATTAAAGCTCAAACTCACCAAATGTGAATTCTTAAAGCCTCGGATCAAGTTCTTGGGGCATGTCGTGGACGAATTCGGCATCCACACAGTGGACGACAAAATAAAGGGTATTGCCGAGTTCCCTCAGCCAACGTCTGCGGACAAGGTACGGTCTTTCTTGGGCGTCGCAGGTTATTACCGGCCTTTCATAATGGACTTCGCAGCACGCGCGAGTCCCCTAACCCATCTTTTAAAGAAAGACGTACCATTTCAAAGCCTCCCAGCTCAACACACGAGTTTTGAGGATTTAAAGAAAGCGCTTACACAGGCTCCGGTCCTTGTCTTTCCGGATTTCAAGGACCCCTTTCAGCTTTGTATCGACGCTTCGGCTAGTGGACTAGGAGCCGCTCTGATACAAACAGATAAGTCCGGCAAAAAGCATGTGATAGCGTTCGCCAGTCGAGTACTTACAGCTCCGGAAAAGAACTATTATGTTACCCACCTAGAGGCTCTTGCCATTGTGTGGGCTCTGAAGCATTTTCGTGACATAGTGATGGGGTACAAAATTGTGGTGTATACGGACCACGCGGCCATAACTGATCTTTTCAAGGGAAAAAACCTACACGGTCGTCTGGCAAGATGGTTCTTAACGATCCAAGCATACAATCCGGAGATGAAATATATCACCGGGAAAACAAATGTGGTCGCAGATGCCTTATCTCGGAATATTCCGATAGGCGCGACTACCACCCCAGAGGTCATCCACAACTTCACTTCACCTGAGCTACACACTGCTTAGCGAGACCACGCTGTGTGGAAGAGGTTAATTTACGCCCTAGAGTCGGGAGACGAATCAAACCTTCCTGAATTGCCAGTTCCCTTTTCACAATTCTTCCTATCAGAGGACAACCTCCTTTGTAGGTCATGGCCAAACAAACCGGTACCTATAGACCAACTGGTCATCCCAGACAAATACGTCCCCGTGACGCTTAAGCTGGTCTATAACACACCCATTGCGGGTCACCCAGGAAGAGACAAGACGCTATCTGTCACCAGACGAAAATTCTACTGGCCCACATTACGGGTTGATGTAGAAAAACATGTCGCACATTGCGTCGTTTGTGCTAAGCACAGGGGGTCCGTCAAAGAGCCAGCACCTATGTTGCAATACCCAGTACCAGAGGCGTCATGGGATGTTGTTAATATAGACTTATTACAGCTCCCCCAGAGCCAACATGGTTCGCGCTACTTATTGGTGTGCGTCGACCAGTTCTCTAGGTTTCTAGTTCTAGCGCCTCTCAAGGACAAGACAGCCACACGCGTTGCCCATGCCCTCGTGACTCACGTGTTGTGTCCACATTCGTCTCCTCGAATTCTTTTGAGTGACAATGGCACCGAGTTTAGGAACACAGTATTGAGCGAAATATGCGCTCAGTTAAAATCACGCAATCCTTCATCACAGCTTACCACCCAGCTGCTAATGGGTTGGCGGAGAGGGCTAATAGGAAAATCTTTCAGGTCCTCAGGCCTATCGTGAACGATCTCCACGATAACTGGGAGGATTGGCTATCGCACCTAGCCGCTTCCATAAATACGTCGGTAAACGACTCTACGGGGAAGTCTCCCTACCACATCTTACATGGGGTGGAGAAACGTCTTTCGTACGACTTCCTAAGAAAACCACACCAACCTTTCTACAACATTGATAGGTACGCGCAACAGCAGATGCATATGTTTTCCAAGATACACTCAGAGGTTAGGTGTACGTTAAACGCTATAAAGGTTGAAATGATGTCAAAACAAAACAAACAGGCCGTCCCGGTGGAATTAAAAGAGGGTGACACAGTCATGATTAAGCAAGCGGAATGAAGTTCAAAACTGGGGGTAAAATTTGTGGGTCCTTACCGTGTTGTTCGGAATGTCAGGGGAAATAATAGGTTCGAGGTTCTTGAGTCAAATAGTGGAGTTAGTCTAGAAGTTCACAGTGATCGTTTGAAAGTAATTCCCTCACCCTTGGACCTTGATATTGGTAATTCCCCCTCAGAGTCAAATGTTCAACAAGATAATCCCAACACCCATAGCTATAACTTGAGACCACGATTTTAAATACTTCATTCCCACCACTTTCAGATCATGATGTTGCGTTTTGTGATCATCTTGTTGTACCTCGGCTCCCTGCTTGCAACGACACCCATCCACCTGAAGCCTGGCGCCCTCACGGCACACACAGGAGACGTCTTCCTCATAGAAGATGTGCTCCTCGTAAAATATCCATATACTTCCTTGACCAACACCACAGACAATCAGGATAGTCTCAGAAAAACTACTCGGTATGGCAGACGCCATACGGGCAACGAAGACTAGGGAATCAAAGGCACCTTCTAGTACCAACTCTGAATATTTTTCAACTACTGGAGGATAGGATTCTGTTCTTACGGGGAAAAGTTGATGAGGTAGACATGGATTATTGTTTTCACTCAGTTCACTCTCGGGTAAAGAGGGGGTTCCTTAACATCGTTGGGTCCGCCTCAAGTTCCTCTTCGGTACGGCAACCGACGAGGTCGTGCACGATTTGCGGGACCACTACGCTCATGTACTTTCCTTTGCTTCCCGAAATCGCAGGGTGATCAACGCCAATTGTAGAAAACTTGCGCGATTGCATACTCACATTGAAGAACTGCTAGAACAAACAAATAAGATGGTAGAGGTTATCAACATAGTTGTCAAGCAGATCGACCAGGTGAATCAGTTTCTCCTCCTAGATCAGGCCTTGCATGTACTGGAAAACGTCATTAACTCTGTCGCAACGGCAAATCAGCAGGTTATTAGCAACATGGTAGATGCAGCGCACGGTAGAGTCTCACCTGCCTTGTTCCCTCTACACGATTTGAGAACGACTATCCATATCGGGTATCAAAATTATAGTCTCAAGCCTTTATTCACCCCAGACATGAGTCAATATTTTTACCCCTTGATCGAGTCCAGCCTCACGCCCGATGCCATAATCATTCATGTTCCATTTCAGACGGCGGACATGTTTGAGGCCCATGAAATTGTTCCATTTCCCTTTTCCGCCAAGGACAGTGTGTTAGCCCTGGACACGTACCCGTCTCTTTTCTTAATCGCGGAGGATTTCGCTCTGTATTCAACGGGTAGGTACTCACTCTTGCAATATTGCAAGGAAACGGTCTTCAGGCGATTCTATTGCTCTGCGTCTCTTTTTGCCTTCCTACCGGTCGGGGAGGAGTGTGCGAGATCGCCCTCACCCGAGGGAACGCGTCTGACGCTCTTTCCCTGTGCCCTTACAAGCAACTACCACCAACACCTGTTTTCCATAAGAACTTTCAGGGTCTGCAATATTTATATTTTCCTCAGTCCTTCTATGTATCGGTAATCTGCCCGGAGGGTACCACTTATCAACGGGTTACTGGTCACTATGCCATAGCGGAAGCATGCTATATCCGCTCCACTAACATAACAACGTACCCGTCCCGGATCCGTCTGGTGTTCACGGCCAATATTTCCCATCGAGTGTTTCCTCTGCGGTCTCTCGATAACATTCACTTCTCCAGCATCTCTTATGTGACTAATTCCCTTCATTCATTATCTTTCGCAAACTAAACAGAGTTTGCAGAAACCCTGGAGGAAACGCTGCCTGAATACTTGCACCTCACCTACTTGTACCCTGGAATTTTTGTGCCAATGTTTCTGATGTTCGTCAGTCTCGTCGTCATGTGCTACCTTATTAGGAGGAACTCTGTCCTGCACGATTATTTGGTGGTTCAGACGAGGCGACAGGATGCAGGGAAGCCACTGGCTAGGTAGTTTTTTTTTTTTTTTTTTTCTCACGCAAGACAAAGACAAGAAATCTGTCATTTCTCCTGCTCCTGTACCTGAACATTGTACTATGTTCCCACCTATTGTTGTTCTTATTATTTTTTGGAAGCTGGATGAGCATTTCATGTTCTGTAACTATGCCACTTGTTAACTACAGATACTCGTGTCTTTATGTTTCTCCATTTAGAGATTTTTTCTATGATTTATATCGCACCCGCTGGTGTTACCTCTCATTATTTATGTCATTACTACACGAGTATTCCTGCTTAGCCATTTTTTATTATACTTGTGCCATAAGCAGTCTGCTCAACATGTTCACACTATATCGGGTCCACTACTAATTAGATTTTTTGGGGGGTGTCGCGAGGTCGCGATCAGCGGTAGGTGACCGAGCAGTGTTATAGTAATTGTAGTATATCAATGTATTATTATTATTATTATTACTTATCACCACGGATTAGGCATGCAATATCAATGGAAAAAAATCCACGACAGATAGATCACGCCACCTTGTAGGAATGTCAGCTGTCAGTGGTTACCATCTCAGTTTGTATACAAAACATTTCATCAAGCTTAGAGGTCACCTTGACATACGTGACGAATTGTAACTTCATTATTTTCCACTCTGTAACTCGTCACTCCTTCGAGAGAGCTCGCACGACACACACCTAGCGTCTCTTCTCTCTCACCCACGCTACGCTGTATCTTAGGGTAAGAATATATTTCTTCTAAGACAGCAAGAGTTTCCCTTCACGCCCGCAAGTCCCCGCAACCAAGCGTTACACCGTTACAACCTGAGGATGTACTTTTCTGATTTCCCGTGGAATGATTACTGCCTCCAGGAGAGAGACCCCTCTGTGTGTGCCCAGCGCATCTCAGAGGTGATTGTCTCTGGAATGGAGGCATACATCCACGTTCTTTTTTTACTCCTCATACTAAAAATCCTTGGTTTAATCGTGCTTGTTCTCGTGCTATTAAAGATAGAGAGGCAGCTCACAAAAAGTTCCAGAGCCTTCGAACTCCCGCTAACTATGGCTTTTAAATTTCAGCCCGGAATTGGGCCAAATCTATTCTCTGACTTACCAAAACTGCTTTAATCAATAGAAAATGTCAACACCTTGCTTCTTCTAATTCTTCTCGTGACTTCTGGCATCTAGCCAAAAATGTCTCCTCCAATTTCACTTCTTACTCTTTCCCTCCTTTCCTTAACCCTGACAGCAGCACTGCCGTCTCATCTGTCTCTAAGGCTCAAACTTTCTGTAAGAACTCCACCCTGGACGATTCTGGGCATATTCCAACTCTGACTCCTTTATGCCCGTTATTAAGATTCTTCCAAATGATGTTTTCTATGCCCTCTCTGGCCTCAACTCTCAGAAGGCTTATGAACCTGATGGAGTCTCCTATTGTCCTTAAAAACTATGCTTCCGTGCTGACACCCTGCCTGGTCAAACTCTTTCGTCTCTGCCTATCAACATCTATCTTTCCTTCCTGCTGGAAGTATGCCTTTGTACAGCCTGTGCCTAAGAAGGGTGACCGCTCCAATCCCTCAAACTACCGCCCTATAGCTTTACTTTCATGTATATGTAAAGGTTTTGAATCAATCTTTAACCGGAAGATTCAAAAGCACCTTTCCACTTCCAACCTTCTATCTGATCGCCAGTATGGGTTCCGCAATGGACGTTCTACTGGCGATCTTCTTGCTCTCTTAACTGACTCTTGGTCATCCTCTTTTAGCCATTTCTCTCTGTTCCTTTATCTCCAGTTTCCTTTCCGGCCGTTGTATCTCTGCGGTGGTAGACGGTCACTGTTCTTCCCCTAAACCTATCAACAGTTGTGTTCCACAGGGCTCTGTCCTATCAGCCACTCTCTTCTTGTTATTCATCAATGATCTTCTTTCAATAACAAACTGTCCTGTCCACTCATACGCCGACGACTCCACTCTGCATTATTCAACTTCTTTCAATAGAAGCCCATCCCAACAGGAAGTACACGACTCCAGACTGGAGGCTGCAGAACCCTTAACCTCACACCTTGCAATCATTTCCGATTTTGGTAGAAGCAACCTTGTGTCCTTCAATGCCTCAAAAACTCAATTTCCCCACCTCTCAACTCGACACAATCTTCCAAACACCTATCCGCTATTCTTCAACAACACTCAGCTGTCACCTTCTTCAACACTAAATATCCTCGGTCTATTCTTAACTCAAAATCTCAACTGGAAACTTCATATTTCCACTCTCGCTAAATCAGCTTCCTCGAGGTTGGGCGTTCTGTATCGTCTCCTCCAGTTCTTCTCCTCCGCACAGTTGCTATCCATATACAGGGGCCTTGTCCGCCCTCGTATGGAGTATGCATTTCACGTGTGGGGGGGAGGGTGCTCCACTCACACAGCTTTTCTGGACAGCGTGAAGTCTAAGGCTCTTCGTCTCATCAGCTCTCCTCTTCCAACTGATAGTTTTCTATCTCTTAAATTCCGTCGCGATGTTGCCTCTCTTTTTATCTTCTATCGCTATTTTCACGCTGACTGCTCTTCTGAACTTGCTAACTGAATGCCTCCGCGGCCCTGCTGCACACGACTTTCTACTTATGCTCATCCCTATACTGTCCAAACCCCTTGTGCAAGATTTAACCAGCATCTTCACTCTTTCATCCCTCACGCTGGTAAACTCTGGAACAATCTTCCTTCATCTGTATTTCCTCCTGCCTACGACTTGAACTCATTCAAGAGGAAAATATCAGGACACCTCTCCTCCCGAAATTGACCTCTCTTTCGGCCACCTCTTTTGATTTTCTTTTTCTCAGGAGCAGCGAGTAGCGGGCTTTTTTTTATATTATTTTTTTTTGTGTGCCATTGAGCTGTCTCCTTTTTTGTAAAAACACTTTCACACTCACACGCACGCACGCACGCAGGCACGCAGGCACGCAGGCTCACTCACTCACCGTTCTTTGCGACGCGCACAACATCGTCGAGGCCACTGTGTGAGATGTGACCTTCGCCCATACCGCCCGAGGTGACCACCAGGTCGTATGTGTCTGAGAGAGCGAGAGAGAGAGAGAGAGAGAGAGAGAGAGAGAGAGAGAGAGAGAGAGAGAGAGAGAGAGATGTAAAAGAAAAATACGTATATTAATCTTTACATATGAAACAACAACAATAACAATAATTCCACTCACACAACTCTCCTGGACAGAGTGGAGTCTAAGGCTCTTCGTCTCATCAGTTCTCCTCCTCTTACTGACAACCTTCTACCTCTTAATTAAATTCCGCCGCTATGTTGCCTCTTTTTCTATCTTTTATCGATATCTTCATGATGACTGTTCTTCTGAACTTGCTAACTGCATGCCTCCCTCCCTCCCGCGGCCCCGCTGCGCACGACTTTCTACTCATGCTCATCCCTATACTATCCAAAACCCTTATGCAAGAGGTAAACTCTGGAACAACCTTCCTTCGTCTGTATTTCCCCCTGTCTATGACTTGACATATTTCAAGAAGTGTATCAAGACACCTCTCCTCTCGAAATTGACCTCTATTTTGGCTACTCGTTACTTTTATCTTTTATGGGAACGGCGAGTAGCAGGCTTTTTTTGTACTCTTCTTGTTGCCCTTGAACCGTGTCCTTTGATGTAAAAAAAAAAATACTAATACCTTTGGGCACGGTGGAGTGTCCGCTGCCGATAAACTCCAGGAAGTCGTTGGTATAGATGCCAGTCTCCCGCTGCTTCATCATGCCCTCCGACGGGTCCACAGCGTCTATGTGCCTGTGGGAGTGGCTGTAGTAGTTGTAGTAGTAGTAGTAGTAGAAGTTATAGCAGTAGTAGTAGTTGTTGGGAATCAGTAAATTTACCTTACCCAACAGTTAGGTCACTCGCAAAGTGAATAACACACCCGTCAGTCAATCCCAAACAAACAAGTGCTTACCAGCTTTTAGGTGGTGAAGGTATCCAACAAGCACCTCCAGACAGCCGAACAAATAATAATCCTACCGGATACGTGTAGTAAAATCTATCTGTCTCAAATAACTGCTGATGGCACTTAGCTGAGAAGAGGGTTTCAAAAGATATTGTTGTCTCTGAAGTCTCGTTGCCGGGTGTAGTATCCCTCAGTCAGTTAATAGAAGGTACACTGCGTCAGAGTTAATGGGTGGGCTGCAGTGCCTTGGTCTTTACTTTGTGAAGGCCGGTGGTGGAGTGAGAGAAAACCAACCACGTGGGTCTGAAGCGATATTTTTTATTTATCTCGCCAGGTGGCGTGGCTTTCCTCTCTATTTCCATAGGTTAAATTATCCTTGCTCTTTAATTTTAATTCAGCAAGAACAATTAGTTATTATTTCATGAAAGGAAACACTTCACTATTGTTATTCCTTTCATGGTAAATGTGGTTAGTCTTCAGGCAGTGAATAAGTTAATTCTGTCTCGGTTTGGGAGCCGATGACCGAAGTATTCAAGTACCATCCAAGGCTTATTTGAGCTCAGAAGATACTCATAGTTGGCTTGAACTCTCGGCCCGAGACTAGTTCCATAAGGGAAATAGTTAATTTGTCTAGTCCCCCGGTTAACTGGCCTAATTCCTAACATAGTATAGTCTATCGATTTTAACTTGAGCCCTTGGGCGCGACACAAGGATTCCCCACGAGACCGCGCTGGTGCCACATCACTCCATTACTCTCCTCAGAGAGGGTGGCTATCTCTCTCTCTCTCTCTCTCTCTCTCTCTCTCTCTCTCTCTCTCTCTCTCTCTCTCTCTCTGCATGGCTGCGCAGGGCGCAAGAGTGAGATCTCCTTTATTTGTCCATTGTGGCGTAACGTTGAATGGTGCGGCCTGGCGCCTGTTGCCAAGGTCCGTCAGGCGGCAACGTTGCATGAGCCACGTTGCCAAGTAATATGGAAGGTTTACTGAGTCGTTGTCTTTCCCTCTAAGCCCAGGTCGAGTGCCCCAGTCTGCGGGATCTGCGAGAGCAGTACCTCTCCCGGTGTCGTGATGTACATGGGAATTTTTCCCTTTCCCTAATGCTGGGTGAAAAGGCGTTCACCCCTGGACATGACGTCATGGGATATCTGCAGGAGATGGGCATCCTCCATCTCTTGTAGGGTCTCTTCATAGAAAGTTCTTTGTATTTCACTAATGCATTTTTAATAAACATTTTATTATATTTTAAATTAGTGCTATATCTGAATGGACCATTTCAAAACTATCTTCCTAATAACTTTTATCACCCTTAGATTATTTTAATTATTTGCTTTCCATTTTATTACTCCGGTGACATATGACCAAGATGTTGCGGCGCCATGAAATAAACTCTATATCAATCAATCAATCAATCCCTCTAATCCCAAGCCATTCGTAACACCACGCAGTCGTATTATGAATATATGTAAATTCCATAAATAGATAACGTACAGACTAACAGTGAGACAAAACGTCATGCGCAGGTCATCGCTAGATCTGTAAACAATGGGGGTTTCCCCGGGCCAAGTCACAGGGCTCAATTTTAAGTTAGAGTTGATGGACTATAGTAATGCCGCTCCTGCCCGCTCCCAGTTCCCACCCAGCGGCCCTGCCTCTACACAAGCTGTAATTTCCAACACATCATCTTCATCTCTTGGCGTTGGACTATTGTTGAGGCTGAGGCACTGGAATGCATGATGGAGTTGACTTGAGTATATTTAAGTATGGTGACCGGACATCCCCCTGTCTGCGGCCCTGCGGCACCCACCTGAAGCCTTCCCGGTGGAGTTCGCGGCCCACGCAGCCCGTCCCAGCGGCCACGTCCAGCACCCTGGCCTTAGCTCGCCGCTCCGGGGGTACCCAACGCAGCGCCTCCTCCAGCGTGATGGCGGGGCCACGGTACCCGCCGTTCCAGATCATCTAAGGGGACGGGGAAGCGGGTGATTACAGGTGGGTACCCCAGGGGCCGCATCACTTCACTCCCGGACCTCAAGGAGTAGTCGCCGGTTTAACGCAAAATCATTCCAGCGATACCCCATGATTCTGCGTAGGCACTTGGTACCGAAGGCATCTCTCTCTCTCTCTCTCTCTCTCTCTCTCTCTCTCTCTCTCTCTCTCTCTCTCTCTCTCTCTCTCTCTCTCTCTCACCATCTCCTCGTAGTTCTCGGACCACTCGTCGTAGCCGGCCGCCATCTCCTCCGGCGTGACCCCCGGCCTGTGGACTTTCGCGATCACCCTCATTGCCACGTCGCCCCGACTGCCGCCCTCAGACATTATCCTGCAGCAGGGAAGAGACAGAAGAATCACAGGCAGGGCATGACTACAGTACAGTACAATTCCTTTATACATCCTTTATATATTTACGAAGGTAGGTACAGTTTTCAAGCCCCGCGCCGCACTCCTCGCTGATTTGCCGGCTGGCTCTCAAGATCTGCCAACCTCCATGACAGTTGTGGCCTCTCTCTCTCTCTCTCTCTCTCTCTCTCTCTCTCTCTCTCTCTCTCTCTCTCTCTGGAATGGAATAGACTAAGCAATCACATAGTTAGTGCAGCGACGGTAGCTTGGTTTGAGTTGACTGGATAGCTACATGGACGAGGATGACAGGTGATAGTGAGGTGTGGGTGCAGTAAGGCTCTCCGGCTTATTGCACGGCCAGCTGAAGTTGCTCCCTCTCTCTCTCTCTCTCTCTCTCTCTCTCTCTCTCTCTCTCTCTCTCTGTGTGTGTGTGTGTGTGTGTGTGTGTGTGAGAGAGAGAGAGAGAGAGAGAGAGAGAGAGAGAGAGAGAGAGACTCGTGATCAGGGTGTTATGAATGAACTACACACACACACACACACACACACACACACACACTGCCAGGCTTCACGGTCTGACAGGGCGGCAGTTTGAGCCCGCTCAGGCCGGATTCTTTCCGTTGACTAGGAGTGGTTACTATCCCCCCTTGAGCAAAGGGGATGGGGTGTGTGGTGTGTGAGGTCCTGGCAGTACCCAAAGATCGACGATAAAGAGCACTTGCTCATGTCGGGAGGGTACCTGCTGCTGGCGATTACGAGACCAACGCGTGATCAGGTCGTGGTGAATTACACACACACACACACACACACACACACACACACACACACACACACACACACACACACACACTTTACACGTGGCAATTCCTGGCCGGCAATACACCCGCGACGATCTAGCGGCTAGAACGGCTGGGTGCTCTCGGGAGAAAGTACCTTCACACGTGGGAGGAGCCGCTGGGAGCATCAAGACGAACTGCTAGTAAATGCAAGGGGCAGACCACCCTTGACACCCTCAAAAGGCTTACTTACCATATCTTAAACCAATAAATGAGTTTATCCATCGCCTAATATTGTTTCACTATATAGTATTGATTGATTGATTGATTTATTGTTGCATTTAAATTATAGTTGATAAACATACCATCCCAACCCCCAGGCATTACATATGTGACTATATACACGAAATAACCGTTCTGTACCTCCTTCTGATATCTCGCAAAGAGATAAACTTATTTCCCACCAATGTTGCTGCCACTCTCTCAAAAGTTGTTTTTGCGGCAGACTCTGCTTCTTGTAGAGCTTATCTTGTAGTCCCACAAGTCAGATGTCTCACTTCCTCTAGCAATGCCACCTCGGCCTCCCGGCTCCAAATCTTGTTATCTGCATCTGTCATTTCTTGTTTTATTGGCGCCGCGAATTGCGAGGTGTAAAGCCGCCTTTAGAGGTGAGGTTCGTGATTTAAATGAGAAGAGATCGCAAGAAGAGAAGAGGGAGTTTTTTTGGAGAGTAATGGATATGAAATTACGAAAATAGTTCATAGGGTCGAGAGGAAGAAGGGAATAAAACTAACAGAAAAGAAGGAAGGGTGGAAAGTGACATATACGAATATTAATGGAATATTTTCATCGTAGATGTAATTAACGACTATTTGAGAGACAGAGAACCTGATATTGTGGGGCTGACGGAAACTAAGTTGTGACCCAATTGAGGTGGTGGGGATTGGAGAAGGTGCATACAACATATGGAGGAGAGACAGAAAGATAAAAAATGTTGATGGTTAAAAAAGGCATTAGGGTGGAGGAGGTAATTGAGGGTGAAGGCTTGACAGAGGTGTTGAAAGTGAAAATTGTGGGTGCTGAAGGAAGAATGAGGCATTATGTAGTAGGGTATGTGCCCCCATGAACAAGCGTATGGGGTTGCGGGAATATAAACAAATGATTTGTGCCAGTATAGATTCTTTATCACTCTGAGTTATCTTCCGCTCACCCCAATGCTTTTCAATATTTCCATTAAGTCTTCATGTCTAACTCTATCAAAGGCTTTTTCATAGTCAATAAAGCAGGCATACAGGCCATTGTTCTCAACATAAATATTGCATTACTCGTGCCTTTTCCTTCCACAAATCCACATTGCTCGTCCGAGACCTCATTTCTTATTCTTCCACGTAATCGTTTGAGTATAACTTTCAGTACGATTTTTGTTATTTAGCTCATGATACTGATGGTTCTGTGCTTATCGCAGTCAAGTGTTCCGCTTACTTTTGGTATTGCGATAAACACGTATTTACACATTTGTTCAGTTATCTGTCCAGATAGCATATCAAAAGCCTTTGATAGGGTCTGGCACAAATCTTTGCTTTCCAAACTACCATCCTACGGTTTATATCCTTCTCTCTGTACCTTTATCTCAAGTTTCCTCTCTGACCGTTCTATTTCTGCTGATTAGATGAAGGCGGGTAGGACACGAAGTAATGGGTTTACAGTTCTGGATAAATATCAGATTCAGCATAATACATGAGCAACTTAGGTTTTACTAACAGGGTGGATGAGCTGCCGTATAATAGGAAACGCCTACCGTGCCAATACAATTATAACGACAAATTAATAGATTAGATAGAATTCATGGACAGCGATATTAAGTGGACGGTTCTACACGGGAACTTAGGTTCAAAGGAGCTGCCTTAAAGATGGCAGAGGTGAAGAATAACTTGCACTGATCCTTCGTTCTTATGTTCTTATGTTCTTAAGATGGCAGAGGTGAAGAATAACAGCTTCCATAGAATTTTCACAAAGAAGAATGTGTACAACCCCTGGGCTCCAGGAAAAAAGGAAGGGTTATGCAAGATTTTCAGTTAACGGTGCAGAAAGGTTAAAGAAGGTTTGAACATACTGGATGTAAGAAAGGCGACAGGGCTTGATGGAGTATCAGGGTGGATCTTGAAAGAATGTAAAGATCATCCTTGCAGAGAAACTGCACTTCATAATGATATGGTGCCTCTCTGAGTGAAGAAAAGGTACCACAAAGATTGGAAGAGAGCAAACATGGTACGGCAAACCGATTTTTGAAGGGAGGACCTATTAAATTTCAGACCGGTATCAGTCACTGAGTGTGGTTGCGACGAAGATATGCCGAAACTGGTTAAAAACAAGGTGGTCACCTGATTTTATTTAGAAAGTGAGAAAATTTTATCGGATTTCCAGTTTGGATTCAGTAGGAAGATCTTATGTCAAATTCTCAACTTTGTTGTGTTACTACGCATAAGTGACATATTTAATACAGGAGAGAGAAGGCTGGGCGGATGGAGTGTACCTGGATTTGAAAGATAAAAAAAAAAAAAATTACATAGTACCGCACGTGGGCAACCATGGACTTCCCATCTTCTTCTGTTCCTCATCAGCCCTGATGAACCAACCGTCACAATCATATTCCCCGTGCCAGCCAACACCTCGAAATCCGTCCATGTATTTTCACTTCCCTCGTTCTTCCTCTCTCCCCTGGTTCCCTCCACCATTCCTGTCATTATCAGATTCTCCAGCCCCTCTCTCCTCATTACATTGCCCAAAAAAAATTTCAGTTGTCTCACAATCTCACCTGCCCCATCAGCTCCCCCTCCTCTCCTCCCCACCATCTCCAATACTTCTTCTGTCTGACCTTCTTGCCGTCCACACGTGATCTTCATCCTCCTCCTCCACGAGCCACATCTCCACTCGCCTCCAGCCTATTCTGCACCATCGTTCATATAGAGTCCAACTTTCCACACCATATAACATTGTTGACCACACACGAGTTTTTATTAATCTTCTGTGTAATGTTTCTTTTTTTTTTATAAAAAACTTTTTTGTCAATAAGGTTCCTCATACTGCAAATGCGGTCTTTTGCTATACCTGTTCTCCTTTTCATTTCTCTATCACACCTTATATATCCTCGGTCACAACACTTCCCAAATAATTAGAAGTTCTCTACCCTCTCCACTGCTCCATCGCAGCTCCATTCGGTGGTAATACAACCGCGATTCTTTGACATTACCAACCAATTTCTGATTTCTCTATACCTTAATTAGTCAAACCTTTGGACTCCCTTTCTTTCTTTTTACTCAGTTTGAGCATTAATTTGTATTTTTTTCTTTACTGTCTGCTATCAGCACTTTTGATGTCATCGGCATACCTTTTATGCTCATTTACATTACGTCCTCCAATACTTATCCCCTCACATTCTCTGATATTCCGTGCATTATTATTTCTCCATACAATGAAAAACAGATCCGGTGACATTACACAACCTGCATGGCCTTACACCTCTTCCTGATGTTCCTGCCACTCTGTCTCTTCGCCATCCCAATTTTTACACACGCCTTTTGTGCCCAGTATAGACTCTTTATCACTCTAAGTTGTATCTTCCGTTCACCCCCAATGCTTTTCCAATATTTCCATTAAGTCTTCATGTCTAACCTTCTCTATCAAAGGGAAGTTTTTTCATAGTCAATAAAGCAGACATACAGGAATCTTTTGTTTGTCTATGCACCCCGTCCAGCCATTGCTCTCGTAACATATATATTGCATTACTTCGTGCCTTTTCCTTCCAATAAATCCACATTGTTCGTCCGAGACCTCACTTCTTATTCTTCCACGATAATCGTTTGAGTATAACTTTCAGTACGATTTTTGTTATTTAGCTCGCTCATGATACTGATGGTTCTGTATTGCTTATCGCAGTCAAGCGTTCCGGGGCTTACTTTTTGCATTGCGATAAACACGGATTTGCTAACATATTTGTTCAAAGGATCTGTCCAGATAGCTATATCAAAAGCCTTTTGAGAGGGTCTGGCAAGTACAAACCCTTGCTTTCCAAACTACCCTCCTACAGATTTCTATCCTTCTCTCTGTACCTTTATCTCCAAGTTTTCCCTCTCTGACCGCTCTATTTCTGCCAGATAGATAGACGGACCACTATTCTTCCCTAAACCTACTAATAGTGTGGTGTTCCGCAGAGGTTCTGTCCCATTCTCCCACTCCCTCTTTCTGTTGTTCATTGATGATCTTCTTTCCAAAACAGACTGTCCTATCCATTCTTACGCCGATGGAGGCCTGGCAGTGAAGGGGGGTACATCTTCTACTGGTCCGGCATGAGCAATGGCTTCCATGTCAGGGGGGTAGCTATGGGCATCTCCAGCCAACTGCTGCCATATGTGGTTGAGGTTGCTCCGGTTGATGAGCGTATAAAGGGAGTGAGGCTGAAGCACACACTGGGCTTCATGTCTCTTATTGCTGTGTACGCTCCTACTGAGATGAATGAAACTGAAGAGATGTTCTACGCCAAACTCAACTCCGTATTAGACCAATGCCTCCCCCGAACACACTCAGTGTCCTGGGCGACTAAAATGCTATTACTGGCACTGACAGGGTTGGCTACGAGATAAGTGTCGGTCTCCATGGTTCTGGTGCCAGGAACATCAACAGCTCTCTCCTCCTGAATTTTGCAAAATCCAGAAGGTTGAGAATTGCGGGTTCCTGGTACCAGAGACCAGAGCTGCACCGCTGGACTTGGTATAGCGATGACGGAGGTGTAGCTAAGGAGATCGACCACATTCTCTTAAGTACTCGTTGGAGGATCCTTCAGAACTGCAGGGTTTACCGGAGTGCTGAGTTTTTTGCAACTGACCATAGGGTTGTTGTTGCAACACTCAAGCTTCATGTTAGGTCAAAAAGAATCTCGAGATGCAACACTACCGTGTTCCATCTCGAGAGGCTGAAGGACGTGGCATGTGCTCAAGAGTATGCAGT